>NW_006408930.1:1335663-1337258 GCF_000296735.1 Chrysochloris asiatica | reverse complement strand
TTAATTAAAAAAAAAAAAAAGGAAATTAGTTCTCAAAATACAACTATAAAGCAAAAGAAAGCTAATTGGAGAGTAAATCTATAATCCCAACAATTGACTGCCCTGAAACGAGTATTTGAGAATGTGAAAAACAACTTTGAATTAGATATATATAAACTAAACCAGATAAAGAATTTTTAAAAATGAGTTTACTTAACTCAGGAAAGAAATTGGGGGGGGGGGGGGAGATTTCTTAGAAATGAAGAAAAACTGCAAATTTCCCAAATAGAGACTAGAATCCAATGAAAATGACGGTAAATCGGTAGCAACTCTATGCACAACAGAATGAAGCACTGCCCAGTTGTGCACCAATCTCACAATTACTGCTATTCTTAACCCCATTGCTGCTGCCACTGTGCCAGTCCATCTCACTGGGGGTCTTCCTCATTTTTTTCTGATCTTCAACTTTGCCAAGCATGATGTCCTTCTCCAGGGACTGTTCCTCCTTGTAATAAATATGTCCAAAGTATGAGAGACAAAGTCTGGCCATCCTGTTTTCTAAGGAGCATTCTGGCTGTACTTCTTCCAACACAGATTAGTTTGATCTTTTGGCAGTCCATGATACTTTTAATAGACTCCAAAACCAGAACTCAAATGCATCAATTCTTCTATGGTCTTTATCCACTGACACATACGTATGAGGTCATTGAAATTACCAAGGCTTGGGTGATATGCATCTTAGTCCTCAAAGTGACATCTTTGCTCTTGAACACTTTAACGAGGTCTTGTGCAGCAGGTTTGCCTACTGCAATAAGTCGTTTGATTTCTTGACTGCTGCATCCATGAGTATTGGTTGATCAGAGCAAAATGAAGTCTTTGACAACTTCAATCTTTTCTCCATTTATCTTGACTGTATTGGTCCAGTGGTGAGGATTTTTGTTTGCTTTACATTGAAGTTCATTCAGTGTTGCCTCACTTTCTTGAAACATTTCAATTTGTATTCCATCAATTCCTGGTGCCCTGTTCTTTGCCAATTCATTCAATGCACGTTGGACTTCTTCCTTCAGTATCATTTGCTCTTGATCATATGCTACCTCTTGAAATAGTTGAATATCAACCATTTCCTTTTGGTACAGTGACTCTGTGTATTCCTTCCATCTCCTTTTGATGCTTTCTGCATCATTCAGTCATTTGCCCAGAGAATCCTTCAATAACGAAAGTCAAGGCTTGCATTTTTTTCTTCATTTCCCCCAGCTTGAGAAATGCTGAGCATGTTCTTCCCTTTTGCTTTTCTGACTCCAGATCTTTGTACATTTTGTTGTAGTATTTCACTTTGTCTTCTCCAGCTAACCTTTGAAATTTTCTATTCAGCTCTTGTACTCCTCATTTCTTCCATTTGTTTTAACATCTCTACACTAGAAAGCAAGTTTCAGTGTCTCTTCTGACACCCATTTTGATCTTTTCCTTCTTTCTTGTCTTCCTAATGACTTTTTGCGTTCTTCATGTATGATGTTCATGATGTCATCCCACAACTCTTCTGGTCTTCGGTCTTTAGTGTTTAATGTATCAAATCTGTTCTTCAGATGATCTCTAAATTCAGGTGGGATATAATTAAG
>NW_006408930.1:1332691-1335198 GCF_000296735.1 Chrysochloris asiatica | reverse complement strand
TGTACCTCATGACTGATCTGGATATGTTCTTTTTGACAATGAATGCAACACCATTCCTCTTCAATTTGTCATTCCCAGCATAGTAATCCATGTGGTTGTCAGATTCAAAATACCCAATACCAGTTCATTTCAGCTCACTAATGCCTAAGATATCGATGTTTATGCATTCCATTTCATTTTTGACAATTTCTAATTTTCTTAGATTCAAACTTCATACATTCCATGTTCCAATTATTAATGGATGTTGACAGCTGTTTCTCTTCATTTTGAGTTGTGCCCCATCAGCAAATGAAGGTCCTTCGGGCTTTACTCCCACAGGCTTTGCTCGATTCATGTCATCACAGTCAACTCTACTCTGAGGAGGCAGCTCTTCCCTAGTCGCATTTTGAGTGCCTTCCAACCTGAGGGGCTCATTTTCCAGCACTATATCTGACAGTGTTTCTCTGCTATTTATAAGGTTTTCAGTGACTAAATATTCAGAAGTAGTTCATCACTGCTTCTTCCTAGTCTGTCTTAATCTGGAACCTCATCTGAAACCTGTCCACCATAGGTGACCCTTCTAGTATTTAAATACCTGTGGCATAACTTCCAGAATCACAGCATCTCACAAGCCACCACAGTACGACAAACTGGCAGGTGAGTGGTGGGAAAAAAAGAATAAGATAGCTAAAATTATAAATGCTGAAGATCAGCAAGAATGGACATTTAAAAAGTCTAAATAAAGTTTAATAAATTATGGTGCAACATCAGGAGATCTAGTGCAAAGATCACAGGAGCCTACCACCAAGAAAGAAAAGCCAAGAGAGAGGAGGCAGCAAGATAACAGAAAAGGCAGACAGGCTGTACAGACCCTCTACAACAAAGACACAGATAAACCAATGAAACAGATGCAACTGATAGTCCTGGAACTCTGGGCTTCAGATGAAGGGATAGAATTGTGGATTGAACACTTACTAGGGGAGAGAGTAGAGCAAACAAAGCAAATGAGAGACTGTTGATAATAACCCAGTGACCAGACGAGCACAGCCATTTTAAGCCTTTTGTGACTGGTTTCAGAGACAAGAGTTATTGGCATTGCAGAAACATACCTGTGGCTCTCATAGGCAAATGTGCTTTTTTTTTTTTTTTTCTTGTTTCCCCTGGTAACCAGAGGTGAAGCCAGCCCCCACTTATATATAACCCCAGGGGAGCTCCTACTTAACCTCCTGGCAGGGATACATGGAGATAAGCACTGCAGTTGTAGACTCCATTAGAGGAAGGGGAAGCTGTCTGCATTGATCCTATTCAGATGTGCCTTACTCCAAATCTGAGTAGAATGGAAGAGGAGATGGAAGCCAGAACCAGCGAGCCAGAAGACGAATCTGTGAATACTGTTAAGATAGAAGAGCAAGCAGAAAAAAAAGGATTAAAAAATCTGAAGACAGTCTAAGATTCACTCTGAATAACATGAAGAGGAATAACTTAAGAATTATTGGCATTCCAGAGCAGGAAGAATCACAGAAGTGCACAGAAGAGATAGTTAAAGAGCTTCTGAAAGAAAATTTCCCTAACATCTTGAAGGATGAGAAGGTAAACATTCAAGAAGCTGAATAAAAACCCAGGAAGGATAGACCCTAAAAGAAAATCACTGAGACATATCATGAGAAGTGTTACCTACAAAGGCAAGCAAATCAGATTTAGCTCTGACTTCTCAGCAGAAACCATGCAGGCAAGAAGGCAATGGGGAGACATATATAAACCCTAAAAGAAAAAAAACTGCCAACCAAGAATCATCTATCCAGCAAAACTGTCAATCAAGTAATGATGATGCAATCAAAACATTCCAGGATAAACAGAAGTAAGAGATTTTGTCAAAGCCAATCTAGCGCTTCAAAACATCCTACTTTGGAATGAAAACCAGCAAGAACAGACAACAACCAGAGGTTGACAGACATGGCAACGCCACCTGGAACTCAGCTGACAGCAGAGTTCAGAATAGAACAAAATCACAGCAATGAATTCAGAGGACCTGTGAGGCCAACCAAAGATGAAAATATTAACAATGTCAAAGAAGGGGAAAATATAGGAACAGAGAGCCAGGTGGTGAGAAGGTCGAGTAGATGGCAGGATACAATAGAAATGCAGAGAAAACTTAATAGACTATAGGGTAACCCCAAAGAAAATTAATACTGCACAACTTAACCATGAAAATGAAGATCCAAGCAGAACAAGGAAACATTAAAACTAAGAAGAAAGTGACAAGAAATAGCACAAAAAAACATGAACACAGCACAAGGCATGCAGAACAAAGGAACAAACAGCATCACAAAAAATTAACACAATGACAGCAGTTAATCCCTACTTATTGATAATTACACGGAATGTCAATGGATTAAATGCACCAGTGAAGAGACACAGAGTGGCTGAATGGATAAGAAAACAAGACCATTCAATATGCTGCCTGCAAGAGACACACCTTACACACAAAGACAAAAACAGACTAAAAGTTAAAGGATGGAAAAAGTATA
>NW_006408930.1:1323910-1331701 GCF_000296735.1 Chrysochloris asiatica | reverse complement strand
CACAATGGAACCAAAGGAAATCAAAAGGATAATAACAGAATACTATGAAGAGTTGTACTCCAACAAATTTGAAAACTTAGAAGAAATGGATACATTTTTAGAAAAACACGACCTACCTAATTGATCAGGTCATCAAAAACTCCCAACCAAAGGAAGTTCAGGTCCAGATGGCTTCACTGGTGAGTTCTACCAAACATTCAGGGAAGAGCATCAAAAGAGTAAAAGGGGAGCCCACAGAATGGGAAGAAATCTTTTGCAATGACACATCAGACAAGGTACTAATTTCCAAAATATATAGGAACCTACAACACCTCTACAAGAAAAGGACAAATAATCCAGTTTAAAAATGGGCACAGGACATGAACAGACATTTCACCAAGGAGGAGATCCAGGCAGCCAACAAACATATGAAGAAAATGTTCACGATCACTAGCCATTTGTTGTTGTTGTTGTGAAGTGCTGTCGAGTCAGTTCCGACCCATAGTGACCCTGTATAGGGATTTCGAGGAGCAGCTGGTGAGCTTGAACCACCGACCTTGCAGTTCAAATGACTTTGCAGTCTGGCGCAATAACCCATAGTGCCACACCAGGACTCCTCACTAGCCATTAGAGAGATGCAAATCAAAACAACAATGAGATATCATCTCACACCAGCAATAATAGCAAAGATAAAAAAAAGTAGAGGACAATAAATGTTGGTGAGGATTTGGAGAGACTGGGACCCTCCTACATTGCTGGTGGGATTGCAAAATGGTCCCACCACTCTGGAAAACAATATGGCACTTCCTCAGAAATTTGGAAATAGAGATACTTTATGATTCAGCAATTCCTCTACTTGGTATTTATCCACAAGAAATACGAGCCATAATACAAGTAGATGTATACACACCAATGTTCACAGCAACACTATTTGCAATAGTAAAAAGATTGAGACAGTCTAAGTGGCCACCTATGGAAGAATGGATAAACTTTGGTACATACACACAATGGAATATTATGCTGCCCTGAAGAATAACAAGAAAGCAGCAAGCCACTGCATTAACATGGATGAACCTTGAGGACATTATGCTGAGTGAAATCAGTCAGTCACAAAAGGAGAAATATGACATAGGTCCATTATTGTAAAAGATTAAGAAAAACACCCACACTAAAAGCAGGAGTGGGGGGAATTATCTTTTATTTTTTTATTTTTATTTTTTTGTTGGTTACTAGGGTGTATGGGATGGGGTGAGGGGTAAGGATGGAAAGGTGGAGTACAGAGTAGGAAATAGACACAGGATAATTTGGGTGCTGGGGGATGCATACACTAGAAGGGGAAGGGGAAAGGAAAAATAAGGTGGATGGGAGAATTGCTAGGCAGGTTTACAGAGGTAAATAATGACATAAGCACAAATGTGAAACAACAGGGCTCGTGGATACAAAGATTGAGGCATGTTTTGAATGGGTAAAAGTGGAGAAATGATGTTAAGATGCTTGGCTGTCTTTTGAATCTTGGTTTCTCTTGCCTACTACTGTAAAACAGACATTTGAAGGGGAGAGAGAGGAATAGCCAGAAACATCACCAGAGAAAGCTTGTAAGTCCGTCTTCAGCCTATAACTGATTGTTGTTAAGTGCTGTCTAGTCTATTCCAACCCATAGCGACCCTGTATAGGGTTTCCAAGGAGCAGCTGGTGAGCTTGAACCACCGACCTTGCAGTTCAAACTGACTTTGCAGTCTGACGCATTAGCCCACAGCACCACATCAGGACTCCTATGTGGAATACCAGATAACAACCTGAGATTAAGGCACATGACATCACCTAGAAACCAACCAAGATAAAGGATTTTCAAATATAAAGTTACAAAAGATTTGTTGTTAGGTGCCATCGAGTTGGTACCAACTCATAGTAACCCTATGCACAACAGAATGAAACACTGCCTGTTCCTGGGCTAACCTCACAATTGCCATGCTTGAGCCCATTGATGCTGCCACTGTGCCAATCTTATCTCTCTGGGGATCTTCCTCTTTTTCTCTGACCCTCCACCCTACCAAACATGATATCCCTCTCCATTAACTGGTCCCTCCTGACAATATGTCCAAAATATGAGAGATGAAGTCTGGCCATCCTGGCCACCAAGGAGCACTCTGGCTGTACTTCCAACACAGATCTGTTTGTTCTTTTGGCAGTCCATGGGACTTTCAATATTCTCCAACACCATAACTCCAATACATCAGTTCTTCTATAATCTTCCTTATTCACTGTCTAACTTTCGCATGCATATGAGGTTATTGAAAATACCATGGCTTATATTGGGTGTACCTGAGTCCTCAAGCTGACATCTTTGCTTTTTATAAAATATATCAGTCTCTATATGAAGACAACTACAAAGCAAAAAGAGAAGAAATTATATAATTATGGAACTTTTAGAAATTATAGAAAGTCAAAATGATATCAAAATACAAGTAGAACAGACTGTATTAAACTTGAGAAAATAAAAAACAACTATCACACTGTAATAACAAAGAAAATTAATAAGCAAAACAAAACCTCAAGCACTCAGTAACAGAGAAACAGAATCAGTAAAATGAAGAGATGCATGCACAGCCATGTTCACCTCAGCAGTATTCACAATAGCAAAAAGATAAAAACCATCTAAATGCTCATCAGTGGAAAAACAGATAAACACACTATGGTATATGTTGTTGTTGTTAGTGCCATCGAGTTGATTCTGACCCATAGCAATCCTGTATAGGGTTTCCAAGGAGCAGCTGGTGAGCTTGAACTACCGACCTTGCATTTCAAAGGTGTATTAGCCCACAGCTCCACACCAGGACTCCACACAATATAATATTTGTTATTGTTGTTGTTGTTATGTGCCATGGAGTCGGTTCCGACTCATAGCGACCCTGTACAGGATTTCCAAGGCTGTAAATCTTTACAGGAGCAGAGAGCCTCATCTTTCTCCTGCAGAACAGCTGGTAGTTTCGAACTGCTGACCTTGAGGTTGACAGGCCGATTCGTAACCACGATCATTAATATAATATTATGCACTGTTACTGAGCCAGACTGGAAAGCCATTTGAACTGCAAGGTGCAGCAGTTCAAGCTAACCAGCTACTCCTTGGAAATCCTATACATGGTCACTATGGGTCAGAATCAACTCAACAGCACTTCACAACAACAAAGAAAAACAATGAATCTGTGATACTTCTCATAATATGAATGAACCTGGAGGACATTATGCTGAGTGAAATAAATCAATCACAAAAAGTCAAATATCGTTTGTTGATGTTAAGTGCCATCAAGTTGCTACTGATTTATACTACCAGGTCCTGCACCAACCAACACAATCGTTGCCATGCTTGAGGCCATTGCTGTTGCCACTGTGCCAATCCATCTCGTTGGGGGCCTTCCTCTTTTTCTCCTACCCTCCATTTACCAAGTATGATGTCCTTCTCCAGAGACTGGTCCCTCCTGATAATGTGTCCAAAGTATGAGAGACGAAGTCTGACCATCCTGGCTTTGCATTCGGGCTGTACTTCTACCAATACATATTTGTTTGTTCTTTTAATAGTACATGTTACTTTTAATATTCCCCTCCAACACCATAAATATTGTATGAGACCACTATTATAAAAATTCAAGAAAAGGTTTTCACATACACTGAAAAATTATTCAATAGTTACCAGGGGTTGAAAGGGAAGGGAAGGTAAATCACTAACTAGAGGGAAGAAACATAGAATTGGGTGAAGGGGAGGGCAATATATGATTTAGAAGGAGGTCAACAAAAACTGATAAAGATGAAGACAAGGCAACACAGGTAAATACTATTATATATACAATTCTTCAATAACAAGAATCTATGAGGGGATCCATCAATAAACATGCAAGCTGAACACGAGTGGGAAGGACAGATTAGATTTATATTACACATGGGTCATTATCTAGAATAGACTGACCATATGTTAGACCACAAAGCAAACCTCAGTAAATTTAAAACATCAAAGTAATACAAAGCACCTTCTCAATCACAATAAAATTAGAAATCATTTAACAGAAAACCAGGAAAAATCAAATACATGGAAGCAGAATGATATCTGCTTTAAAACTACTGAGTAATAGAGGAAATAAAAAGTGAATAAAAAATTCTTTGAATCAAATGAGAATGAATATACAACACATCAAAACCTTTCAGACACAGCAAAAGGAGTGCTCAGAGACCAATTTAGAAATATAAATGCATCAGAAAAGAAAAGAACCAATATGAGCACCTTCACCCAACTACAACAATAAAAAAAGCCCAGCAAAGGGATTTCTGGTTAGATGGTGGATTAGGCAGATGCACTACATAGACTCTCTACAGCAAAGATATGACAGACCAAATAAAATGGATGAAAATCCTGGAATCCTGAACTTCAGAAGAAAAGTTAGAGAAGTGAATTGAGTGCTTACTGAAAGGAGAAGCTGAGCAGGGACAGCATGAGAGGAAGCCTGACTGGTGAATGGACAATGATAGCAGCCAACACCAGCCAAACCCACGCTAAACTGAGGTGTACAAATGGTGACAGAAAGCAGTGTACACACTTCCATTCTCTTAACTACACCCACCAGAGACAATTGGTGAGAGCCTAAGAACACATCAACACACAATCAAATACAAATGTGACAATCCCAGAGACAACTATTTTAGCTCCTACAAAGAAACAAAAGAGAATGGCTCAAACAAATGACCAAGATACAGAGCCAGAAAATTGTTTCTGAGGAAGAAAAATAATACAACAAACTGAAAAAGAATTCAAAAGAAGGATATTTAAGTACCTTCAAATGGTTGACAGAAGGAAAAAGGCAATGAAAACACAGAAAAAACTTGAAGAATTCAGGACAACACTATGAGAACAAACAGACAAAATAAATGCAAAGTTTGAAATAATACAAAACCTGCGATTAGAAATCCAGATGATTAACAGTAAGATTTCAGAAACTGACAATACATTGAAAGGGCAAAGGAGTAGAGTTGATGTAATGGAAGCCTGAATTACTGAGCTTGAAGATAAATCTCTCAATAAGACTGATTTCTCAGCAGAAACCATGCAGGCAAGAAGGCAATGGTATGACATACAAAATTCCTAAAGAAAGAAAAAAAAAAAAAAAAAAAGCCAACATGATTCATATACCCAGCAAAGCTGTCCCTCAAATATAAGTGGAAAATTAGGATGTTTCCTGATAAACAGAAATTTGTAATGACCAAACCAACTTTACAAAAAATGCTAAAGGGTGTTCTTTGGCCTGAGAACCAATAACAGCAGACAACGACCTGATATTACCATGCATGACAACACCACCCAAAACTCAGTACAGATAGAGAAATATTTAAAGTAAAACAAACCTACAAGACTTAAAATAGGGAGCGAGAGATGTCAATTTACAATGAAATCAACTACAAAGCAAACAGAAGGAATAGCATAGATACAGAACTTCCAAATGTCAAGGAAGTCAAATAGACGTCAAGATAAAAGACTTTTAAACACAGAAAAGCATTAATAAATTACTGGGTAACTTCAAGAAAATATACCTGCACATCAAAATAAACAAAGAGGAAACTTGAAAGATTTAATAAACATTAACACAACAGAAATGAAAATGAAACCCCCAAAACAAAATTAATTCCATGCAGAAAATTATGTGGAATAAAGAAACCAGCAGCACAACAAAACAAAATACACAGCAAAATAACAGTAGTCAATTCATACCTATGGATAATTAACACTGAAAGTAACTGGATTAACAGAGACAGAGCAGAATGGCAAAGAAAATATGATACACATTAAACACATTAGAAAAATGGAGGCAGCCTAAATGCCCATCAACAGAAGAATGGTTAAACAGACTTTGGTAATACTCACACTTTGGTAATACACACTATGGTGTGTATACATTATGTGAATACTACCAAACACTGAAGAATAATGATGAATCTGCAAAACTCCTCAAACATGGATGACCCTGGAGGATATTATGCTGAGTGAAATTAGTCAATCACAAAGGAATATTGTAGGAGATCACTGTTATAAAAAGTCAAGAAAAGGTTTTCTTGATATAAGAAATAACTTATAGGTACAGGGCAAGGGGGAGGGAAAATTATTCATGGATTAGAGGGTAGACACATGTTAACATGATTGATAAGGCAGGCAATGTACGAGGATGAATCAAAAATTATCCATGATCCAGTTATATTGAAACTTCTGTTGGCTGCACTGTTCAAGGTTACTGCTGTACAGGTGTGAATGTGGACATCTGCAAACAAAATTCAGAACAATACTTGATGGAAGGTAAAAGTTTCTTTAAAAATAAAAAATAAACTGTTACTGGTGATGAGACATGGATTCTTCACTACAGCCTGAGAGTAACATTGGAGTATGGAATGGAAACATCCTCAATCAGACCAAGAAAAAGTTCAAAAATCAACCATCAGCTGGAACATTGATGCTTAACAATTTTCTTGGATTCTCAAGGGCCAATATTGGGACACTAACAGGCAAAAACTTCAACAGTCAATAGTGCTCGTTACAGTGAGATGCTCACTGAAGAGCTGAAGCCAAGAGCATTGTGATCTTGCATGATGTTGCACGTCCACACACCTCTACCCACATTATTGACACTCTGCAAAAACTTCATTTTGAGGTGTTAAAGCATCCTCCCTATAGTCCTGGTCTTGCTCCATCAGATTTTCACCTGTTTGGTTCCCTGAAAGCAGCCCTTCAAGGATGAAGATTCACCTCTGAGGAAGAAGTGAAACCTGCAGTGCATTCATGACTCAGCCTAAAACATTTTTTTTTTTAAATAAAAGAATGTGAAAGCTTATTAACAGATGGGCAAAGTGTATTGGAAAGCAGAGAGATTGTGTCAAGAATTATGTACTTGTCTTTTCAAAAAGTCGATTAAAATAAATTTTATAGCCAGAATGCGGATAATTTTTTTTTCATTTTTTTATTGTGAATTATATGATAGTTTACATGGGAGAACGTTAGTTTTACATTCATTCTATCATAAATTGTTTCATTGCCATGGTTACAATCCCCTCCATGCATCATCAACCAACCAAAGGGTATACCCTGCAAGCCTGTCCCCTACACTACCCCCCACCCCCCAGTCTTCAGCACACAGTCACTCTCCCTCTCTGGATCTCAAGTCCCCAGCTGCTCCATGGCTCCACGTCATTGTCTCTGCCTCCATCTCAGTCATCACTGCTTCTCTGGGTAGGGTCTCACTCTCAGCTCTTCGTTGATGGTCCTAGGGACCTCCACTCCTAGACTGGAAAGTTAATCACTCCCTTCCTTGCTATAAAATGTCTACCTTTACATTTCCAATCCTCACAATCAGTCTTGATAACAATTATTCACTATTGTATCACAAGAGACCCATCTGCATTTCATTTCATCAGCTCCACCTAGACAGATTGGATACTACTCAGGGGAAATTCTGCCTTCTTCCAGGCCCCCTGGCTCTATGTTCCCTCTTGAAAACTTACAAGCCAGTCACTTCTTGCCTTTGTAGCTCCACTCCCCCGCAATTTTGGGAAGCCAATGTCCAAGTTGCCCATCCCTGTCTACTCTGAGTGTGGAGGGGGTGGGAATGTTTCTTGCTGTAAGGATTTGTTTCCTCTTTTGAGCTACTGCATCCATAGGTGTAGGCCAAGTTCATCAAATTGTATCAGATTGCTCTTTTTTTCCTCTTCTTTCTTCTTCTGGTTGAGCTCTGATCATCCAGTCATTGAAACCAGGTCAAGTGGGTATTATCTGCAAGTGTGGGT
>NW_006408930.1:1312915-1321769 GCF_000296735.1 Chrysochloris asiatica | reverse complement strand
TCCTGCAGGTCTTTCTTTCAAGAGGTATCTTTTATTCTTCTAGCTGCTCCAGGCTGATCTGCTCGTCCTTTCAAGTGGAGCTTTCTCATCTCTGGAGATCTGGATGTAGTTCTGGTTTCTACCTATAGTTTTATGTATTGCAAAGGCTCCGCAAGAAGCCTCGTTCACTGGGTACTCTGTAGACCCATTTTAGGTATTCCAATCAGTCATAGGCAGAAGACAGACTTACAAGCCTTCTAGTGTGGTCCCTTGTCACCATTTCTTGCTGTCACTGCTTTTTCAGGCAAGGATCCCAAGCTCCTCTCATGCTCTTCTTTCTTTATGGTCCTGGGATTGTCTGTTCCTGAAATAAAAGATAACTACTCCCTCCTTTTAGTTACACATCTACAATTATAATTTTGACTATCATAATTACTCACAATTGAAATAATGAAATCCTATCAGCAATATCCCCACCCCCTTTCACCAAACCTATCTGGAAAATAGGAAAACTAGTCGTTGGAAATTCTCCCTTGACTCTCATTCTAAAAGTAAACACACCCATGGAATTTGGTCAGCCAGCTACTTCATGACTTTATTGTTTTGGTTGTTGTTAAGTGCCATCAAGTCGCTTCCAACACACAGCAGCTCTCTATAGGGTTTCTTAGGAGCAGCTGGTGAGCTTGAACCACTGACTTTTCTGTTCAAATTGACTTTGCAGTCCAGCACATTACCCCACAGTGCCATATCACATCTTCATGCTTTTATGGTGGCTGTGTGCCATGAAGTTGGTTCTGACTCATAGCGACCCTTTACAGGGTTTCCAAGGCTATAAATCTTTACAGGAGCAGAAAGCCTCATCTTTTTCCTGCGGAACAGCTGGTAGTTTCAAACTGCTGACCTTGTGGTTCCCAGCCCAATTCGTAACCACTACACTACCAGAGCTCCTTCATGCTTTTATGTTGTTGTTGTTAAGTGCCGTTGAGTCAATTCTGACCCATAGCGACCCAGTATAGGGTTTCCAGGGAGCAGCTGGTGAGCTTGAACCATGGACCTTGAAGTTCAAATGACTTTGCAGTCTGATGCATTAGCCCACAGTGCCACACCAGGACTCCTCATGCTTTTATAGTGCCCCCATTTTTGAAAGCCAGAGTCTAAATTGCCAATCCCTATTAACCCAGTTCACTGAAGAGACAAGCATACTCTTTGATATGATAAATCTTCCATTTTGATTGGAATTTTGAGCATCTGCATCCATAAGCAAAAGTCCACTCCAACAAGTTGTAGCAATTGACATTTGTTGCCAGTATCATACATCTTTATCTTCATCTGGTCAGGTTCTGATCAGCTCAACTCTAGCCACCCACGCTATGTCAAATGGGTAGCAGCTGTAAGTTTGGGAGTTCACAGACACCTCCCTGCACTTCAAACCAGCTGGCACTCTCACTCTCAGCCATAGTTGCCATGGACTAGGTCAGTGCCCGTGGGCTCAGGAGTTCACACAACTTCTGACCAGCCAGCCTTCCTGTTCCTCTGATCTCAAGGTCAACAGGTGCCAATAGAACATGTCCAAACTCAGCCCATATCTTCATTACTGCATTTTGCCCAATTCCAGGTGGTCACCAGAGAGCATATAACTTACCAGTCCCCTTGAACTTTCAGTCCTAGAAGGGGGTTTTCTCTGATGGGCTGTCTTTCCTTGCCTTGATGCCTCAAAAACTTGAAGCACCAAACTGTCCACTTTTTTTTTTTTTTTTTTTCTTGAATCTCCTGTTCTCCCAGGTGTTTTGGGTTGGTCTGCATTTTTTAAATGCAAATGTCACAACTCTGAAGGTTCTGGGTGGGGCTCAGGATTCCACCTAAAGTCAAAAAGCCCTCTCTTCCTCCTCTCCTTCCCCCCAGGGCAAATTCTTAACTCCTCTTTCAGCAAATCCAATCAAGTATATGTTGAAGGTGGGTTTACAAACTCTGTAATCATAATACCCAATAGTCCTATCATACATATATGTCTATTTTACAATAATAGGCAGGAGAAGCCAATATCCATAAAGCAGTCAAACACATTAACCTTTTAAAACACTCAAGTTCAATCTTTCCCTCTACCTTGGACTAACCCCATTTTTATGCATATGGCCTTGGGCCTCTGGCAGGGTGGATTCCAGTAGGCCCAGGCCCAGTATCAGCCATCCTTTTTAACTAGTTCCAGGAAACACCAGAAGTTGCCACACTCCCTACTCCACCTAAACATTTTATCCCATGCCTCTTTGTTCTTTCTCCCACAAAACCTCACAATTTCTTAGGTCTGGAGCCCTTGCAATGAATCCTGTTCACAATGCCAAATGCTTAAACCAAGTAGGGACCATGTCTGACTTCCTCTGAATCTGAATTAGTCCTCCGACTCAGGGTATGATACAACATCTAATAGCGGTCTAAATTCTAGATACTATTTTGAGAGAGTTGAGGATTGAGGCATCTATATTTTTCACTTTCCAAAACCACCCCTCTGACTAGTCAATGAAAGGGTCATTGATCCCAGCATTCTCAGCCAGTTTAGCTACCCATTGTAGGGCGTAGTCTCTGGTGTAGTTTATGAACCTCATGCTGAGCAAATAATTCAAGAAGCTGGGTTCTATGAAGAAAAACATTGCATCAGGATTGGAGGAAGTTTCATTAACAACCTGCGATATACAGATAATACAACCTTGCTTGCTGAAAGTGAAGAGGATTTAATATACTTACTGATGAAAACCAAAGACCACAGCCTTCTGTATGGATTGCATCTCAATGTAAAGAAAACAAAAATCCTCACCACTGGACCAATAAACAACATTCTGATCAATGGAGAAAAGATTGAAGTTGTTAAGGACTTCATTCTTCTTGGATCAACTATCAACACTCATGGAAGTAGCAGTCAAGAAATCAAATGACGTATTGCATTAGGCAAATCTGCTGCACAAGACCTTTTTAAAGTGTTGAGGAGCAAAGATGTCAGCTTGAGGACTAAGGTGTGCCTGACCCAAGCCATGGTATTTATCCTATGGGTAAATTAGCCCACAGAAACACTACCAAGTACTCTGAGTGTCAGCAAAGCAGAGTGCACATGTTCTCCAAAGGGAAATAGGAGTTTAGTTCCATTAATTCATCCCACAAGCACTTATTGTACACACATGGTGAGCTAAGCACAGTCAGGACACTGTGGACACAGAAAGACCCTGAGAAGCTTTGCCCTTTGTTGGGGGTGGGAAGATCAGATTGTGACTAGACACACAAACAAAAAAAGATGATATCAGATAGCATAACAGACAGATATTAAGGCATTTTGACATGGGATGTAGAGTATTGCATTTCAGTGGATCTGGGATGGTTCAGGGCAGTTAATTATTCAATATGGCCCTTCTAGCCATATTCTCTAGTATATTTTGACTCCTAGTCTCTAGGCCTGTGATTATGAACCCACTTTTGAAGTGAATTTTTAATGAGGTAGGATTAGATAGAACAAAGGATTAAGTATGTTCCCACTTTACTAGATGGTGTGACCCTTAGTTTTCCAGGGGGTCATGGTCTAAGTCCAATATATAGGAATGCCTTGGCAAAAGTTTACTCTCTTGTTTTAGACCCTGTATATGACTCGTCTCCATCTGGCTGAAGTTTATGAAACTTGTGGCATCTCACCTGACCTCATTCACCAGCTCTTAAAGCAGCAATAAGCATTAAAAGCATCTATCATCAGACTTGCCAATTCAGGTTCCTCAGCTCCTGAGACTATGTGGGTAAGGAGAATCCTCCAAACAGAACTCTTAACTATGGATTTAAGACTTGCCAGCCTTCACAATTAGGAGTCCTGGTGTGGCTCTGTGGGTAAAATACTAGACCACAAGTTTGGTTTGAACCACAAGGTTGGTGGTTCAAACTCACCAGCTATACAGACAAGTTCACTATGAGTCAGAACTGAAAAACTGACTGGATGGCACTCAACAACAAAAAGCTTCCACAATTATGTGAGCCATTTCCTTGACAGTTGTGAATTTTAAGATATGTTACAGTGTTTTGCAGAACCCTGAGAAGTAGGGGAGGAATGATAATTGATGCCAGGGATTATGGAGAAGTATAACATATTGGGTAGGGAGCTCTGGTAACATAGTGGTTACGAATCGGGCTGCAAACCGCATGGTCAACAGTTTGAAACTGCCAGCTGCTCCGTGGGAGAAAGATGAGGCTTTCTGCTCCCATAAAGATTTACAGCCTCGGAAACCCTGCTATGGGTTGGAACTGACTCGACGGCACTTAACAACAACAACAACATAACATATTGGAAAAATCAGACATTTAGGCTCTCTTTAACCTCCACCTGATAAGGACCAGATTCATGCTGATCTTTTAGAAAGATCAGCACAATCTTTTAGATTCATGCAGTTGTTGTTAAAATGGTGTTGTTCACTACAACAGCCCTGACTCACTGTAATATGTGGTTTGGGGCAAAGGGGGATAAACAAGAGAATGAGAAATCTTTAGTTTCTGGATGGGATAAAAACCACCCATGGACTAAAGCAGCTGTGGTGTCGCAAAAGCTGTCCATGGGATATAGAATTGGTAGATGTAGATTTAATTCCAAATGAATAGCTAGTTGGATACGTAAGGAAATACAGAGTGGTCACGAAAGGGTGAGACATATAATTCCTTGGATTTTCTTATTAGTAGGGGCTTCAATGGCAAGAAAAAAGAATGTAGGGGCTGATTGCAGCACTGAACCAAGCCCAGATCCAGTTCAGTCAAAAGTATGATCACTTGTCTTAGACCTGACTTGGAAAAGAAAAATTGGGTTAGAACAACAGAAAGTACCCCTACAATCACTGATAACCAAGAAAGTATTCCAAGAAGAGAATGAGTAAAACCAACAACTTACTGAAACCAGAAAGTATAGTGTGGAGGAATTGCTTCAATCTGTAGATACAATGACTCTGTGTATCCCTTCCATTTTTGTTTGATATTTCCAACATTATTCAATATTTTGACTGTTGTTGTTAAGTGCAATCGAGTCGATTCTGACCCATAGAAACCCTGTATAGGGTTTCCAAAGAGCCACTGGTGAGCTTGAACCACCAACCTTGCAGTTCAAACGACTTTATAGTCTGACGCATCAGCCCACAGTGCCACACCAGGACTCCACTGTAGAATCCTTCAATATTGCATTCCAAGGCTTTTCAATCTTTCAAATTCTTATATATCTTCAGTTCTTTCCTTTAAGAACTGCTGAATGTGTTCTTCCCTTTTAGTTTTCTAACTTCAAGTCTTTGCACAGTTGACTTTGTCTTCTCAAACTAGCCTTTGAAATCTTCTGTCCAGCTCTTTTACTTCATCATTTCTTCCAGTCCCTTTAGCTTCTGTATGCTTAAAAGTAAGTTTCAGAGTCTTTTCTGCCATCCACTTTGGTCTCTTCTTTTTTCCTGTCTTTTAAATGACCTTTTGCCTTCTTCCTGGGTGATGTTCTTGATGTCATCACACAACTCTTCTGGTCTTTGGTCATTGATGCCCATCTACAAATTGAAGCAATTTCATTACAATATAGCTCCTGGGTTCAATACTTTCTTGATTCCACCCATTCCCGTCTTGCAATACCTTCTTGGTGATCAGTGGTTTTAGGGTTACTTCCTGTGGTGTGACATGTTGTGTGTTCACACTCAACATAAAGGGGGACTTTCACTTGGAAGGATCCCAATACACTTTCAGTGTTACCACAAATTATTTAAGTTAATCAGCTTACTGCCATGATATGGTTAGAAAAGATTTGAACTTCATGCAGAAATATATTACGTTGATAATATTATACTATCATGTATATTAAATTATACTATATTATAAGAAGAACAGATTTGGGTGGATTTGAAAACAGTGGTGACCCATATGATCAACAGAGGCTGGTTAATAAATCCAACAAAATTTCAGGAACCTGATTCAACAGTGAAATTCTTGGGAATAACCTGGGTTGGAGCTAACTATGACATTCCACAGGCACCCAAGAATAAGTTGCTGTTATAACTTACCCAAAAATCTAAGCAGGAGACCCAACATTTAGCTGGTATACTTGGATTTTGGAGAACATGTATTCCACATCTGGGAATACTGCTGACCCCTAGTCATAAAACTACTTAGAAGAAAACTGAGTTTGAATGGTGACCCAAGCAACAGTGTCTGAGTTACAGAAATCAGTCTCATTCTTCTTGTCTTTAGGCCCTTATGATTCACATTGACATATGATTTTAGAGGTGTCTGCCACACATGCTTGGATCTTGGTATGGTGCTCTGTGATAAGCACAGGAATGCTAACAGAAAGTTCTGCAGTTCATAACCACCATTGGATCCTCTGAAACTCTTTAAAGAGCCGCTATGAGTTGGAACAGACTTGATGGCACTTAACAACGACACACAGACTAGATTTTATGGTAAAAATCTGAGAATGGTACCCATTGGAATTCTGGACTAGAAAATGTCCAGATGCTGCAATGCTATCTATACTCACCATTTAAAGGCAATTACTCACGTGCTAAGGAGCTTTGGTAGCGTAGTGGTTATGAATCGGGCTGCGAACCTTCAGGTCAGCCGTTCAAAACTACCAGCTGTTCCATGGTAGAAAGATAAAGCTTTCTGCTCCTGTAAAGATTTACAGCCTCAGAAACCCTGTACAGGGTCGTAATGAGTCAGAACCCACTCCATGGCACACATCAACAACATTGGGCTTTGATTGAGACTGCATCAATGACAAAAGGACATAAAATCTCATGAAACCTGAGATACCCATAATGTCTTGAATGATGTCAGAGAAATACTTGAATAAGGAAGGAGATGTCTAAAATATCTCCATAATAAAATGGAAATGATTCTTACAGGAAAAAAAGCTATAGAAAGGATGCAGGTAGGTACCCACCTCATCCACAAGCAGGTAGCCTATTTTTCCCATAGTTCCTACCCTGGAACCACCTGAGAAGATGCTGGAGCCTATTGTTACATGAACAGTACCCTTTGACCAACCTTCTGCTGGCCAGCAGAAAGCTGCTTAGTTCACATATTATTTCCAGGGTACATGGACAACATTTGATGTGGAAAGCTGCTGCATTAAGAGCGGTAGATGGAAAGATCCTGATTGAAGTAAGAACAGGCTAACTTGATGGGCTGAATGGCATGCTATATTTCTAGCTGTGGTGGAAGAATTGGATAAGGTGAGAGCAATATATTTAGATTTTTACTGATTCATGGGTAGTGACCAATGGCCTGGATGTATGGTCAGGCAAATGAACGATGGAAAACTGTACTATTAAAGGGATATTCATGTGGGGCAAGGACCTATGGAATGCACTAGGGAAATTTAAAGGGCGCATCAGAATAGGATATGTAGATCCCATCAGAAGAACCCTCTTTCTAGGTAAGAAGGTGATTGGAATCAACAAGTGGCCATGTTGGTACACTGCTTTGAGGTGGACAACTGTGTCCATGAAATGAGTGGACATGGGGGTGCTGCAGTAATACAGATGGGTTCATATTGCAACTTTTGAGGCATAAAACACCAATAAAGATTGATCTATCTTATTTGCCAGCAAGAAAGAGAGAGGTTACAGATGGCTATGGGACAGATTCCTTAGAAAAGGCCCTGCACATAAATGCCAAATGGTTTATATAGGACCAATGATACAGTGGCATCAGGTGACCACAAATAGATACTTATTCTGGACTGGGCTTTGCATATTCCATAATGGATTCAGATGCCAAAAATACCATTAAGGGATTAGAACAAAAAATACTGTACCAATTTGGATGGCAAAGTTATATTTCCTCAGGCCAAGGAACACACTTTACAATCTGCAGTGCAACAATAAACCAAAAAACATGTTAAATGAACATGCCATGCATGCATACTACCCTTGTAAACCAAGTTACAATAAACACTTAACAGAGAACTGGAATGGGCAACTGAAATATTTGTTATCTAAAATAGGAGGAGACAAAGGTATGAAGGGCTGGGCTCACATGCCTTCACGAGTGTATGTTCACACTCAACACGAGGGGAGCAAAGGGAGGATCACCACTAGATAGATTACTTCATTTCTCAGGGGAGGAGGGCTGGAGAAGAGGAGTGGACAATTCTTTCCCACATTACCTGAGATTGCTTTTGTCTTGCTAGAGGCTATGGTCTCGGGATCAGGGATGCAGCTTTGAGTACCAAAAACAGGGGTGATCCCTCAGCAAGATACAGTAACTATATCCATGAACCTGTATGTCAGAATTTCCAAGGGCCTGATGGAATGGATTGTACCTTCCCCCAATCCTATCTGGCACAATTGGGGTTGACAATGAATAGTACTATATTGCCTAGTGATTGAGATAGCCCATTAGTCTTGTACTTATGTAACCCTACTCAACATGAATGGGAGTGGACTGAAGGGGAAGCACTTGCTAGGCTGGTCTTGCTGCCAGTAACCTGGACTGGCACAGCAACTGAACCTTATGTCTCTTTTCAAGGTGGAAAAAGTTGGTTAAAAATAAATGACAAGAAGGGAATAACTTTCCAGTCTAGGAGCGGAGGTCCCTAGGACCATCAACGGAGAAGATCCGAGAGCGGGACCCTACCCAGAGAAGCAGTGATGCCTGAAATAGAGGCAGAGACAATGATGTGGAGTGATGGAGCAGCTGGGGACTTTAGATCCAGAGAGGGAGAGGGGCTGTGGACCGGGGGGCAGGCTTGCAGGGTATACCCTTTGGTTGGTTGATGATGCATGGAGGGAATTGTAACCATGGCAGTGATACAATGTACAATAGAATGAATGTAAAACTAATGTTCTCCCATGTAAAATATCATATAATTCACAATAAAACACTAAAAAAA
>NW_006408930.1:1311447-1312815 GCF_000296735.1 Chrysochloris asiatica | reverse complement strand
CTTCTGGTTGAGCTCTGATCATCCAGTCATTGAAACCAGGTCAAGTGGGTATTATCTGCAAGTGTGGGTGTTCTTGTGCATATGCCCTCTCTTTTTATCAGCTGCATGCTTCACTCTCCACATTGTAGGGCTTAGCTCGCCACTTCATTGCTGGTTTTCCCTCATTTCCCCTTATCGGTGAGGAGTGTGGTAACCAATCAAAGTGTGTATTCCCATTGAGTCTTATTCTTGGAAGGGGGTTTGCACTGAGGGGACCCGACCACTTGCCTTGATGTTTGCTGGGCAAGCAACTTGTTTGTTCTTGTAGTAACAGTCCGTCTGCCTCTATTGTTTTATATTTTTCCTGTAGGTCTTTCTTTCAAGAAGTATCTTCTGTTCTTCTAGCCGCTCCAGGCTGGTCTGCTCTTCCTTTCAAGTGAAAATTTCCCATCTCTGGAGATCTGGATATGGTTCAGGCTTCTACCTATAGTCTTGTGTATTGCAGAGACTCCACAGGAAGCCTACTTCACTGGGCACGCTGTAGTCCCATTTTAGGTATTCCAATCAGTTATAGGCAGAAGACAGACTTGCAAGCTTTCTATGGTGATGTTTCTGACTATTCCTTTCTTTCCCCCTCCAGTGTCTATTTTATATTATAATGCAAGGAAAACCAAGATTCAAAAGACAGCCAAGCATCTTAACATTATTCCCCCCTTTTCTCCATTCCAACCATTTCTCAATCTCTGTATCCCAGAGCCCTGTAGTTCCAAGGTTGTGTATACATCATTCTTTACCTCTGTTCCACTTAGCCCATTCAAACATGCCTAATTGTTCTCCCATCTGCTTTGTTCTTCCATTCTCCTCTCCCTTCTTATATATTGCCCCCCTACCCAGCACCCAAACTTTCCTGTGTCTAATCCCTGCCCTGTGCTCCACCTCCCCCTCCCTCCCCTCACCCATCCTCAACTTCCCCCCACCCCCCTTTAGTATGGGTTCTTTTTCTTAGTCTTTTTTTTTTATGTTTTATTGTGAATTATATGATAGTTTACATGGGAGAACTTAGTCTTACATTCATTCCATCGTATATCATCCCATTGCCATGGTTCCAATCCCTTCCATGCATCATCAACCAACCAAAGGGTATATCCTAGAAACCCACCCCCTACACTTCCCCCTTCCCCGCCCCCCATTTTTCAGCCCACAGTCCCTTTCCCTCTCTGGGTCCAAAGTCCCCAGCCGCTTCATCACTCCACGGCATCATCTCTGTCTCTATCTCAGGCATCTCTGTTTCTCTGGGTAGGGTCCCGCTCTCGGCTCTTCTCCGTTGATGGTCCCAGAGACCTCCGCTCCTAGCCTGGAGAATTAATCACTCCCTTCCTTGTTACAAAA
>NW_006408930.1:1306271-1310488 GCF_000296735.1 Chrysochloris asiatica | reverse complement strand
AAAAAAAAAAAAATAGAAAAAAAAAAAATGACAAGAGGCAAGGCTTGATAATAGACGACTACATAGAAATGCTGTGCAGGCCCTCTTCAGCAACAACAACAACAACAACAAAATCAGACTAAACAGATCTAGAGGATGGTCCTGAAACTGTGGGTTTCAGATAAAGGGATAAATAAGTGGATCAAGTGCTTACTGGGAGGAAGATTTGGAACAAAGCTTGAAGATAAATATCTCAATACTGCTAAGATAGATGAACAAGCAGAAAAAAAGAACGAAAAAAATCTGAAGAAAGCCTAAGGTTCATGTGGAACAACATAAGGAGGTATAACCTATGCGTGACTGAATTTCCAGAACAGGAAGACACAAAGAAAACCACAACACTTAATTGTGCTCATGAGGAATCTGTACATGGACCAAGAGGCAGTTGTTTGAACAGAACATGGGAACACTGCATGGTTTAAAATTTTTAAAAGTGTGCCACAGGGTTGTATTCTTTCACCATACTTATTCAACCTGTATACTGAGCAAATCATCTGAGAAACTGGGTTATATGAAGAAAAACATGGCATCAGAATTGAAGGTAGACTCATTAACAACCTGCAATATGCAGATGATACAGTCTTGCTTGCTGAAAGTGAAGAGGACTTAAAACATTTACAGATGAAGATCAAAGAGCACAGCTTTCGGTATGTATTACATCTCAATGTAAAGAAAATAAAAATCCTCACCACTGGACCAATAAGCAACATTCTTATCAATGGAGAAAGGATTGAAGTTGTTAAGGACTTCCTTCTTCTTGGATCAACTATCAACACTCATGGAAGCAGCAGTCAAGAAATCAAATGACGTATTGCATTAGGCAAATCTGCTGCACAAGACCTTTTGAAAGTGTTGAAGAGCAAAGATGTCAGCTTGAGGACTAAGGTGCACCTGACCCAAACCATGGTATTTTCAATCACCTCATATGCATGCAAAAGCTGGACAGTAAATAAGGAAGACTGTAGAAGGATTGATTATTTTGAGTTATGGTGTTGGAGAAGAATATTGAGAGTGCCATGGGCTTCCAGAAGAACCAACAGATCTGTGTTGGAAGAAGTGCAGCCAGAGTGCTCCTTAGAGGCCAAGATGGCCAAACTTTGTCTCTCATACTTCAGACATATTGTCAGGAGGGTTCAGTTGCTGGAGAAGGATATCATGTTTGGTAAAGTGGAGGGTCAGAGAAAAGGAGGAAGACTCCCAACAAAATGGATTAGCCAAGTGGCAGCATCAATGGACTCAAGCATGGCAACAATAGTAAGGTTGGCCCAGGATCGGGCAGTGTTTTGTTCTGCTGTGCATAAGGTCGCTATGAGTTGGTACTGATTCGATGGCACCTAACAACAACATAAAGGTATGAAATGGCTGGCTTACAAGTATTCAAGAGGGAGTTTTAATTTCCTACTACATTTTATCAAGCAAGTATAATACTCATACCAAAACCAGGAAGGACATCGCTAAAAAAGAAAAGTATAGACCAATATCCCTCATGAACATAAATGTAAAAATTCTCAATAAATTCCTAGCCAATAGAATTCAACAACATATCAAAAAACAATACATCATGACCAAGCAGGATTCATACTAGGGATGCCAGGGTCGTTCAATATTAGAAAAACAATGAACAGAATCTATCATATAAAATAAAAAAGGAAAAGAACCACATTATCATATTGATTGATGCAGAAAAAGCAATTGGCAAAATCCAACACCCATCTTGATAAAAACACTCAATAAAGTAGGAATTGAAGGGAAATTCCTCAACATAATTAAGAGCATATTCACAAAACCAACAGCTTATATCACTCCCAATGGAGAGAAACTGAAAGCCTTCCTTTTGTGAACAGGAACCAGACAAGGATGCCCTTTATCACCACTCCTATTCAATATTGTGTTGGAAGTATTAGCCAAAGTTGTAAGGCAAGAAAGGGAAATTAAAGACATCCAAATTGGCAAAGAAGAACTAAAACACTTTCTATTTTCAGATGATATGATCTTATACATAGAAAATCCCAAAGGCTCAGCAAAAAAATTATTGGAACTCACCAAAATAATTATTGGAATTCAGCAAAGTGTCAGGGTACAAGATCAATATACAAAAATCAGTTGGATTCCTCTCTAATTATTAAGACAGCTCTGAAAAGCAAATAAGGAAAACAGTACAATTAACAGAAGCCACACAAAGAATGAAATATTTAGGAATAAATCTAACCAGAGAAACGAGAGTCCTATACAGGGAAAACTACAAAACACTACTACAAGAAACCAAGAGGCTTTCGTGAATGGAATAATATGCCATGTTCATGGATAGGAAGACTTAACATTGTGAAAATGTCAATACTACCCCAAACAATCTACAGATGTAACATAATTCCCATCCAGCAATAGTCTTCAAAGAGATACAAAAAATGATTACAAACTTTGTATGGAAACGAACGAGACCTCAGATAAGCAAAGCACTGCATAAGAAGAAGAACAAACTGGGAGGCAGGCCTCTCACTCCCCGATTTCAAAATTTACAGTGGTCAAAACCACTTGGTATGGGTACAATGAAAGCTATATAGATCAATAGAACAGAATTGAGAACCCAGAAGTAAATCCATCCACATACAGTCAATTGATGTTTGACAAATAGCTAAAATGCATTATATGGGGAAGAAACAGTTTCTTCAAACGGTGCTTGCAAAACTAGAAATCAATTTGCAAAAGAATGAAACAAGACCCATATCTTAACCATATGCAAAAACTAACTAAAAAACTAACTAAATACCTAAATGTATATCCCAGAACTATAAAGATCATCAATGAAAAAATAGGAACAAACTTAAGGACTCTAATACAGGGCATATATAGAATATCAAACATTGCAAGAAACACATACACAATAAAAGAGAAAACAGATGGGCCGTACTAAAAATTAGAAACTTATGTGCATCAAAAGATTTCACCAAAAGAGTTAAAAAGGAGTCCACAGACTGGGAAAAAAATTTTTTGCAATGACATATCAGACAAGGATCTAATCTCTAAAATTTATGGACAACTATAACATCTCCACAAGAAATTTAAAATTTTAATTTAAAAATGGCACAGGACTTGGGCAGACACTTCACCAAGGAAGACATTCAAGCAGCTAACAAACATATGAAGAAATGTTCATGATCATTAGCCATTGCTGTTGTTGTTGTGAAGTGCCATCAAGTCAGTTCTGACTCATAGCGACCCGGTATAGGATTTTTTTTTTTTTAGTTTTTATTGTGATTTGAATGAAAGTTTACAGGACAGATCATCAGTTTTACATTCAACAAGTCATATACTTTGTTTCATTACAATGATTATAATCCCCTCCATGTATCATCAATTAACAGTATTTCTCTCTATTCATTTTAGTTCATTTTAAAAAATATCCAGGCGTATATAATAATTTAAGCCACCAAAGTGCACATTCTGCAAGCCTGCCTCCTGGCTGCCATCTCTCAGTCCCTCTCTTTCCACGAATCTAGAGTCCGCAATAAAGAAAACCCATATTCAAAACACGGAACCCACTCAAATGATTTATTTTCGACATAAACATATAACCTCAAATCAAGCAACACTAACAAGATGAAGTCAGCATTTCTTCTTCTAAGACTTAGGTTTTGCCCAGAATTCCCAATACGTGGACTACATCATACACCCACCACAAAGCCTTCGGCTGCCACGTGCATGTGGATCAGGTGGATGGACATTTTAGTGTCTTCCCTGCTCTTCAATCTGTATAATCCATAGGCAACGATTGCTGCAAACCTTGCCATTCCAACGGGGACAGTGACTCTAGCTTTTTGGATACATTTCTATCCCTGATCTTCATCATATTAAGAAAGAGAAACGTCTGTGTTGGATGACATAGTGATTGGTAGAAGAATCTTTCAAGAGTCACAGAATTGCATAAAGTCCCACCGGCTTCTGTCCCTTGCCTGCACACCTTTCCTGACCATGTATAGGGTTTTTGACAATGACTGGTGAGCTTGAACCACCAAACTTGTGGTTCAAACCGACTTTGCAATCCAGCACATTAGCACACAGCACCACAACCAGACTCCATTAGTCATTAGAGAAATGTGAATAAAAACAATGAGATATTATATCACACCAGTTGTTGTTTGTTGTCAGGTGCCATCGAGTCGGAACCGACTCATAGCGAC
>NW_006408930.1:1289687-1304651 GCF_000296735.1 Chrysochloris asiatica | reverse complement strand
CCTCTCCTTCTCTTTCCTGTGTTAAAAAACACAGGAACAAAAAGCAAACAAGAAAAGTTCAAGGCCTGTTTGGGCTGAGTATCTGTCGGCCGCTCGGTTTTAAGTGGGTATGGTCTCTTTAAATTTCGAGGAGATCTATGCATATGCGTAGTAGAACCCTCCGAGGGTGGGGCTGGAGTATCCACCAGCTCAGGCACCCCTATAGTCACCATAATGGAGGTACGCACACAGGAAGGGACCAACGAAAAGATACCACTATTATTTCAATTTACGCACCAACCACTAAAGTCAGTGATGATGAAACTGAAGAATTTTATCAACATCTGCAGTCTGAAATTGATCAAACATGCCATCAAGATGTATTTGTATTGATAATTACTAGTGATTGAAATGCAAAGGTTGGGAACAAAGAGGAAGGATTAGAAGTTGGAAAATATGGCCTTAGTAATGGAAATGATGCTGCAGATCCCATGATAGAGTTTATAAAATGATTTATTCATTGCAAATATCTTTTGTAAAACAACATAAAAGATGATTATATGCATGCATCTCACCAGATGAAATACATAGAAATCAAATGGACACATCTATGGGAAGAGATAGTGGAAAAGCTCAATATCATCAGTTAAAACAAGGCCGGGGCAGACTGTGGAAGACACCATCAACTACTGATATGGAAGTTCAGGTTGAAGGTGAAGAAAATTAAACAAGTCCATGAGAGCCAAAACTTGACTGAAACGTATCCCACCTGAATTTAGAGATCATTTCAAGAACAGAGTTGATGTATTAGACACTATGAACTAAGCTAGAAGAGTTGTGGGATGACATCACAAACATTAAACAGGAAGAAAGCAAAAGGCCATTAAGAAGGCAATAAAGAAAGAAAAGACCAAAATGGATATCAGAAGAGATTCTGAAACTTGCTCTTCATCGTAGAGATGCTAAAGCAAATGGAAGGAATGAGGAAGTAAAAGAGTTGATTAGAAAGTTTCAATGAGCAGCTCGAGAAGACAAAATCAGGTATTAATAACGAAATCTGTAAAGGGAAGAACATGTTCATCATTTACAAGAACTGATAAAAAAGGTTTAAGCCTTGCAATATTGAAAGATTCTACAGGCAAAGTATTGAATGATGCAGAAAGCATCAAGAGAAGGTGGAAGGAACACACAGAATAACAGTACCAAAAAGAAATGGTCAATGTCACACCATATCCAAAGGTAGCATTTGACCAAGACCCAATGATACTGAAGGAAGAATTCCAAAGTATACTGAAGACTAGGAGTTGATGGAATACCAATTGAAATCTTTCAGCAAAGTGAGGTAGCACTGGAGGCATTTACTCATCTATGCCAAGAAATATGGAAGACAGCTCGTTGTCAGACTCCATATTTGCACCTATTCCAAAGAGAGGTAACCCACTGGAAGGTGGAAACCATCTGACAATATCATTAATATCAAAGACCTTCAGTATGGGTTGCTTGTAATGTAAAGAAGACTGAAGTTGTCAAAGATTTCATTTTGCTGGGATCCATGATCAACACTCATGGAAGCAGCAGTCAAGAAATTAATTGACAAATTGCATTAGGCAAATCTGTTGCACAAGACCTCTTTAAAATGTTCAAGAGCAAAGGTTTAAGGTTTGAGGTTTAAGGTACACTAGACCCTAGCATGGTATTTTGAATAGCCTTATATACATGTGAAAGTTGAACAATGAATAAGGAAGACTGTAGAAGAATTGATGCATTTAAGTTTTGGTGTATGAGAAGAATATTAAAAGTATCATGGACTGCTATAACAAACAAATCTGTGTTGGAAGAAGTAAAGCCAGAATACTTCTGTGAAGCAAGGATGGCTAGCTAGCCTTTGTCTCACATACTTCAGACATATTGTCAGGAGGGACCTGTCCCTGGAGAAGGGCATCATGTTTGGTAAAATGGAGGGTCAGTGAAAAACAGGAAGTCCCTTGACAAGATGGATTAGCACAGTGGCAGCAGTAATGGGCTCAAGAATAACAATGATTGTGAAGTTGGCCCAGGACTGGGGAGTGTTTAGTCCTATTGTACATAAGTTCTCTATGAGTCAGGACCAACTTGACAGTACCTAACAACAACAACAAAGTCATATTCCTCCATTCTGTAATATGGACCCATTTTGAAGTAAACTGTCAATGAGGCAAGATTAAGGTGGGGACTAAGGATTAAGGTGAACTAAGGAACCATGGTGGCAGAGTAGGCTTCAATTGGGTTGCTGACTGCAAGGTGGGCAGTTAAAATCCACCAACCACTCTGAGGGAGAAAGACAAGGTGCTCTATTTCTGTAAAGACTTACAGCCTTGGAAACCCTAGGCAGTGTTTCGTTCTGTGCATAAGGTCACTGAGTCGATACTGACTCGATGGCACCTAACAACAACAAAAGGAGTCCTGGTGTCATGCTGTGGGTTAATGCGCCAGACTACAAAGCCATTTGAACTGCAAGGTTGGCAGTTCAAGCTCACCAGTTGCTCCTTGGAAACTCTATACAGGGTTGCTACGGGTTGGAACTGACTCAATGGCACTTAACAACAACAACATGAGTCAGAACTGACTCAATGGCACACATTGACCACCATAAGTAGTATTAACAGGGAGCTGAGGATTAAGGTGTGGCATTGTAGGATAAGCACTAGACCGCTAACCAAAAAGTTGGTGGTTCAAGCTGTTCCTCAGCATTGACTCATTGGCACTTAACAACATACCATACTGAAAAAGTCAAACATTTGGGATATCTTTAACCTCTTCCTCATAGGGACCAGCCTTGTAATGATCCTTAAAAAAAAAAAAAAAAAAAAGATAGATTTATGCAACAGGTAACTTACAGAAACTCAAGCCAGATTCAGAGAAGGATATGGAATATTATTGCTGATGTCAGATGAATCTTGGCTGAAAGCAGAGAATCCCAGAAAAATATTTACTTGTGCTTTATTGACTATGAAAGGCATTCGAGTGTGTGGCTCACAGAAAATTATGAATAACATTGGTAAGAGTGGAAATTCAGAACACTGAACTGTGCTTATGCAAAACCAAGAGCTAGTGGCTGGACAGAACAAGTGAATACTGCATGGTTTAGTATCAGGAAGAGTGCATTTCCTTTCACCATACTAAGTCAATCTGTATGCGAAGCAGATAATCCAAGACACTGGACTATAAGGAGCATGGCATCAGGATTGGAGGAAGACTCATTAACAGCTTGCAATATGCAGATGACAGCACAACCCTGCTTGCTGAAAATGAAGAGGATCTGAAGCACTTATTGATGAAGCTTAAAGACTACAGTCTTCCATATGAATTAGACTTCAATATACAGAAAATAAAAATTTCTCACAATTGGACCAATAAACATCATGGTAAACACAAAGAATACTTAAATTGTCAAGGATTTCATTTTACTTGGTTCCACAGTCAACATTCATGGAAACAGTGACATGATCAAATGATGTATTGAACTGCTACAAATGTTCTGCAAAATTACATCTTAAAGTGTCAAAAAGCTACAATCACTTTGACGATTAAGTTGTGACTGAACCATGTCATAACATTTAAAATTGCCTCATATGCATGTCAAAGCTGGAAAATAAACAAGAAAGACTGAAGAATCCATGCCTTTGCATTATGATGTTGGTAACAAATACTGAATATACTATGGACTGACAAAGAACAGACAAATCTTACTTCGAATAAGTAAAACTAGAATGCTCCTTAGAAGTAAGATGGCAAGACTTCCTCTCACATACAAGAGAGCTTCTAAAACTTTGTGGGAAATCCATTATATTCTGAGTCCGTTTTTCCAGACTTTTTGAAGCCCCTTAGTACTTTGGACATATTATCAGGAAGGACAAGTCCCTGGAGAAGGACATCATGTTTGACAAAGCAGAGGATCTGTTTAAAAGAGGAAGACCCTCAATGAGATGGTCTGACATGATGGCTGCAACAATTGATCCAAACGTTGCACTATTATGAGGATGACGCAAGACTAGACAGTTGTTAGTTCTGTGGTATGTAGGGTCACTGTGTTGGTGCTAATTGCCCTGGAGTCGGTTCCAACTCATAGCGACCCTGTATAGGGTTTCTGAGGCGCAACTGTTGCTTTGAACTACTGACCTTGTGGTTAGCAGTTCAGTGCTTCCCTGTAGCGCGACAACAGGAGTCCTATATAAAAGGTAGGTGGTTTTAAGTGTGCTTAGTTGTAACTTGAATACAGTTAGTTGAACTGGACTCTTGGCGTGGCGCTGTAGGATCAGCACCGGACTGTGAACCGAAAGGTGGCGGTGGTGGTTGGTTCCGATTCATAGCAACCCTGCATAGTGTTTCTGAGGCTGTAAATCTTTATGGGAGCAGAAAGCCTCATCTTTCTGCCTCGGAACCGCTGGTAGTTTCGAACTGCTGATCCTTAGGTTAGCAGCCTGACTTGTAACCATTATGCTGCCAGACCACAAGGTTGGCAGTTCAAACCCACCAGCTGCTCCTTGTAAACCCTATCCAGGGCCGCTGAGTCGGACCCACTGGATCGCACTCAACACCACCTGTACTTACCTGCGGAAATTGGGCTGTTTCTGCCTCTGACTCACTGCCATTGGGCAACAGAGACCGTCTACTTTCGTATCAAGAGTCTTGTGCGCAAGTTGCGTCCCTAAAGGTCCATGACTCTTTTGGCCAAAAAGCACGGGCACTGTGGTTTGTAGTCCAAAAGAGGCTTGAATCCTGGATCTGCCACTTAGGGGTCCATTCACCCCCTCGGCCAGCTTGCTCATTAAAATGTGATGACAATATTTTCACCCTCTCATCACAGGATCACAGCGATGATTCTGCGTCAGGTAATGTACTTGGTGTAGAGTCTACAAACGGTGACTATTTAATAACCGCGAGTGTGTGAGTTACATCCCTGATTTATCGCTAAGAAAACCGAGGCTCGGAGATTCCAAATGCCAGACTAGGGTCACACGATTGAGCAGTCACGAGCCTCCAGGGGCCTCTGGTCAGCATGAACACCCCATCCGGTACAGTCCCGCCTGAGCCAGCCAGGACGGAGCGTTCTGGCTTGCAGCAGCAACCAATTCCTTCCGTCTTCCTCATATCCGGCGTTCAGGCCATAAGCTTTCCTTTCGGTTCCCAGATCGCACACCGGAAGTGATTCCCTACGCCAACACACAAGATGGCCAACCGACCCTTCTGCTGCAGTTTCCAAACAGCGGGGAAGCGGGCGTGAACCCGGAAGTTGTCCGGCTTGGCCATGGCAGCAGTTCGGAGGCGTGGCTTCCGGCGTCCCAGGCTGCTAGTCGAGGCCGTCTGGTCAAGCATAAGCTGCCACTGACAGGCGGTCCTCTCCTGGCGGCCGCGACTAGTACCGAGCGAGACCAGAGGCTACAAGCTCGTGTCCCTGCGTTTCCCGCTTGCGAGGCGCCAGGACCACGCCGGGGAATGGACGAAGGGAAGATGGACGAGAATGAATGGGGGTACCACGGCGAAGGCAACAAGAGTCTGGTAGTGGCCCACGCGCAGGTGAGGCTACGCACTGTCAGCGTGGTTCTGGGGCCCCTCACCCTCACGGCCCCGGGTTCACTCTGTGTCGGCCGACCGATCTCTAGTCCCTCCAGTTCCTCCCCTGGGTCGGTTCCCTCTTTCCTCCAGTACTCACTATCCGGTCGGTACTCACTATCCGGTGTGATCCAGCATCACTCCCCTCCTCTGCTGCTTCGGTCTCTTGTCTCTTGTAAATTTCCCCTCTCCTGGCTAAGTTCTGTGTCCCCAGTATCACCTAAGCCTGCGTTCGTTCTGCGTGCCCCTATCATCACCACCTTCCTCGCTGGGTAGGTTCTGCGTTCTGCTAGCATTACTCTCCAGTCGTTGTCGTGGCTCCACCGTTCCCACAGCCCGTGCCTTCCGCCCTGTCTGTGCAGCGCGCTGCCTCACGCCGTGTCGCTTAGCTCCCAGCCAGCCGGACTTCGGCGTGCAACCGGAGAGAGAAGGCAGATAGTGGGCCCATAAAGTATCCTCCGCAGCACTGAAGGAGATCAGTCTGTTGAGATACTCAGAATGGCTGTTCTTGCTGTTGAATTTAATGTGAGAAAGCGCTTCAGAAACTGTATTCCCTGACTTTAGTGATAAGGGGGCTTCCAAGGAGGTGAGTTGCGGAAGAGAAATTTATGGGTTTGTATGAGGGTATGTATATATATAATCTTTATGTCACGTTCTTTCATGTGACCATGCAGGAATGTGGCGAACTGAAGGGGGCTGGGATAGGTGTCATGTAGGGGTTAAGAGCAAGTGATGTATCCTAGCCAGAAGCAGGGATATTTGCTCCTTGGTCCTCTCCTGCTGGCTGAAACTTGTGGCACTATAGGATAAGCACTGGAGGGTCAAACTCACCAGCTGCTTGGAAACCCTATATAGGGTCCCTATGAGTCAGAACCAACTCGACAGCGCTAAGCAACTACAGAGTAGGACTAGTGATGGAACACTTTTGGTTTCTCTCGCAATTGCTGGGAAGATTAGTTGAGCATGTAACTTGATGAGTTAAGGCCCAGTGAGAGATAACTATCATCCCCCTTGGATGAAAGCAGAACTTGGAGAAGTTAAGAATCCTAACCTTTCAGACAGTTTGTGAGAGATGTGCAAGAGAAAGTGCAGGTACTGAACTTGAACTTTCCCCTCTAGTTTTCCCTGGCCTCTGTGACTGTGCTGGTGGTATTGTGTTCTGCCTTTCATTTTGGTACTCCTTAGTACAATTGTTAAAGTGCCATAGAGGTGATTCTTATAGCCACCCTGTATACGGTTTCCTAGGATCGACTGGTGGTTTTGAATGGCCAACCCTGTGGTTAGCAGTCCAGTGCTTATCCTACAGCACCACACCAGGACAGCTGGGGAACTAAAAAACCAAAACTGTCTGTTCTGTTTAGGATCTTTAGTTGAATTAGTAATGAACATGATTAACCCAAAGCTGTCTTTCTCTGTACAGTCTGCCTATTCCAATTGTTTTTCAAGGTCTGCTAAAGTGAGGGCTATTCCAATATTAGTTCTTTTTGTGGTCAGGTTAATGAAATGATTCCTGAATCCTTTCACAAAACAAAAGTTCATCTTCAACTCTCTTAATAGGTTGGATGGGGGTATTTCTGTATTTTCTACAGAACTAAAACTTATTTTAAGGAGCTCTGGTAGCGTAGTGGTTACGAATCGGGCTGCGAACTGCAAGGTCAGCAGTTTGAAACTACCAGCTGTTCCGCGGGAGAAAGATGAGGCTTTCTTCTCCCGTAAAGATTTACAGCCTCGGAAACCCTATACAGGTTCGCTATGAGTCGGAATCGACTCCACAGCACGTAACCACCACCAAAGCTTATTTTAAGTGGGGGTAAATGGACTAGGCTTCAAGAATAGTTTCAAGTAACAGAGAAAATTTCAGATGCAGAGTGAAAAGACAACAGGATTGAAAAAGTAAAGGCCGTTATGTATAGCCAGCCCTGGCACAGAGATTCCTTCTCCAGTCCTTGTTGAATGTGTGTTCAACCTATCCTGTGTGCAAGCTACTCAGGACAGCTGACCACTTCCCTTGTTGCATAGTTCCAGTTGCCTGTGGGGTATTTCTTTTTCTTTTGAAACTTCCTTATGGTAGGTAGGCTAGCATGGACTTAATATTATTTATTCTTCATTTTAAATCTAAATTTTATGTTTTGTGCTCTTTCCTGTGTGGTGGTTGGGGTTAGTTAATCATTTGAGGTTAAAGATTATATCATTAATAGCTTCATAAGGAAGCACTCCCACTAAGTATAAGCATTCCATTAAGATACAGACTGTTTCTGTGTCTTATAAAGGTAAGTTTAATCATGTTCCTTGGAAGTCAGCGGGGATATTTGCTCCTTGCTCCTCTCCTGTTGACTCTGCTCTGATCAGCAGGTTTGCTCTGACTATAGACTGAAAAGAAGGTGGGAATTCTGAAGACAGCTTTTCAATGCCCTCTTAGGGTTGTGTGCTCACAGGGTTAAGTGTGTGAGTGGGCTGAGGGAGGTGATGAGTAAGAGCTACAAGAATCGCCTCTTCTGTAGGTGCTGTAAGCCAGGTAGCCCACTACATGTCTAGTCCTGTTCCCAGTCAAGGACAGAATCAGGACCACTTTGCATTCAGGGCTCCCTGCTTTATACTTTCAATTCTGTCATATGTGGAATACACCTGCTGTTCCATATCACTATTCATATCCCACCTTATTCATTCCAAGGCCTTCAGCCAACTCTCTTCTGTGTAGGAAGAGCGTTGCTTTCCCTGAGAGGGTATCGTCTATTCAGAATTGAGAGGTTTGTAAAAAGGTGCTTGTTTTGTCCTCCTTCTTTTCCAGCATTAGAACATAACATATATTCAGACTGCCGGTCAGCAGACATCAGCTCCCCACTGTCCCCTGAGGCCCTGTGTTCTAGGAACTGAGAGTTTAGTTGGGAAGATATGCTAGTGCACATCATGGTCCTCTTCTTGAGGCATACAGACATGGTATAAGGAGAGAGGCAGCTTTCTATGCCAGTGGGTCAGAAAAGACTTCATGGGAATCTGGGCCTGTGGAAAATGGGCTGGAGAAGTACATGAAGTATACAGTGTGGGAGGATAGACAAGGGGTGAGCAGTGAGAGAGAGTCTATGCTAAATGCAGAGAACCTGGTTCTAAGAGCACGAGTTTGGAGCTTTTTATTGACTTTTCTGGAAGATTGTTGTCAGCTGTGTCCTGCTCCTTCACCTTGTCTGCTGTTGGACAGCCTGATTTGCATTCCTAGTTTGCCTGATATCTGGCTTCTGTCTTTGGCTCCCATCGACGTGTGTATTAGCACCCTCTGAACACAGTTGTGTGGTTTAACCCTTTCCCCCACACAGTGGTTCTGCTGTTTCCTGGGGTTCTTAGCCTTGAGCTTAGCAGCCTTAAGTAGAGTCACTGATGTACTTCTCAGGCTTTCACCAGTTCAGGCACCACCCCAATGGGTGCCTGAAATAGCAGGTTCAAACCCACCAGCTGCTCCTCAGAAACCCTGTACAGGGCCACTATGAGTCAGAACTGACTTGATGACACTTAACAGTAACCCCTTGGGGTGTGTCTAGGGCAAGGGCATTTCCCTTCTGGGCAACAGACTTTTCTTACCACAACCTGAAGGCACTTGCACAGTTGTGTTTGTTTTTAGCTGCCACACCACACTTTTGCACAAGCTGAACTTCTGGTGGGCAGAGCAGCTATAAGGTCAGACTGGACTTCTCTCCTGCGTGGATGTCATTGCTACATTCACACTTGCCCTTCTTGACCTTGCTGTTGGTTTTGGCCCATTGTTTTAGCCTGGAAAGATCACTTTAAATCTGGTTTATCATTCAACCTCTTAAGTGACTCTTCTAGATCTGTGTTATTTGCTTTTAGGGATGTAAGCTCAGGGCAGGCCTTTTCAGTTTATTTCCTCTGTTTTCTGAGAGGTGTGGTTGCTAGGATGGTTAGGAAAGTGTTCAGGTCTACAAGACTATAGCTTGTGCCACTCTTTTTCTGTTATTTGTGTTGGGCTGTACCAGTCTGCATGTATTGGAGGAGCCTTTTGCTCTGTTTCTCTCCTACCCTCCTAACCTTAGATTGTTCATGCAGGTGTGCTTACTTTTCTGGTGGTCAGATTTTGTGTATTGCTTTAGGAGACATCTGAGTGCCTCTTCCTCAGAATACATTGTGCTTGCTGCTCAGTACTCCATTCTGGTCCCAGATCATTACTGTTGTCAGGTTCAAGTTAGTGTGTAGAATATTCTTTCACCTCAGTTGGACCATTCTACCCTCCCATCACCACCACCACCACCAACCCTCCCATCTACCCATCTCACTTCAGTATCACTGCTTTTTAATCCCCATGACAGCCCTGGGAGGGTGAGATGAAGCAGCTGTGGTTCAGGGAGTTAAAGTGCCTTGCCCAGGTTGGGCAGCACCTAGATAACTGCTGTCCCCATCCCATAGCCCCCACCTGTCTGACTGACTTGTTTTAACCTGCAGAGTACCAATTCTTTTTCCTCTTCCAAGCTGAGTCTTTATTCACATCTTCCTCATCTTTATCCAGCTTTATTTTAATTGAGGCATAAATTCATATTATCACCAAATGACTCCATTTAGAGTATCTCCTGTCAGAGACCAGTCCCAGCAATGCTGCTTCCCTGTTTTTCCAGTCTGCCCTGGCTCTGGAGGTGTGTTTCTGGTGTATCAATGGTGATCCCATTGACTTCAGCAGGATGGATGCTTAGCAGTGTTCTACCACGTCATTAATATGCCAGGGTGCCCAGACAGCTCTGCCCCTGTGATTATGACAGGGTCTGAGACAGGCCTCTTCATAGTGGGTGTTCAGATCAGGTCCAGCAGAAAGGAGTGCCTTCATGGTGAAGGTGACATTTGAGCAGTTCTCCATCTGGCTTCATAGGAGAAGCCTTCTTCCTGCTCATACCTGTGGATTGTCTTTATGTTTTCTGAAGAAGTGGAGCAGTATACATTTGGGTTCCCTTGAAAGTTGTTTGATCTCATCTTCTTGGGGCTTTCTACTTCTGGGTATCCTTAAAATTATCCCTGATGGAAGAACTGATTCCTGATCCCATCTCTTTCAACCTGGAGGCCTGTGCCCTGGGATGATTCGTTTCATATTCCGGCTTACTCAAGCATGAGTGGGCAGTTGTTCCCAGGGCAGCACTTTCCTTCTGTTCTTTATTGAAAACTCTCTTGTATTGTGTGCTGCTGAGTTGGTTCCAACTTATAGAGACCCTGTGTACAGTTTCCAAGAGCGGCTGATGGGTTTGAACTGTCGACCTTGTGGTTAGCAGCCCAGTGTTTATCCTATAGTGCCACACCAGGGCTCTGAATGCTCTAGGTAGTGGTAACCACACTCAAACGCCCTTTTCCTTTTGTTAATACTTTGCTGGGCTTCCTTTTAGTCATTTAAAAATTACACACTTTTATTGGATACTTAAGGATACTATGTGTTTTTTTTTTTAACTTTTTATTGTAAACTGAATGAAGGCTTACAGAGCAGGTCTTCATTGAACAAATCACATACTTTCTCAGTGATTACAATCCCCTCGATGTAACATCACTTATCCACTTCCTGCAATATTTCTTGTTTTCATTCCTCCTTCTTTCCCCATCCTTCTGAATTTTGTCCTTAGGTAAATGCTGCCCCTTTGATCTCGAATGGGTGATCATTCTGTGTGTATGTACTCCATTAGTGTTGCTATGGTTGACCATTGTATGGCATGTGTACTTCACTAGTATTGTTGTCTCCCCTATATACCTATCTATCTATTACCTATTAAGCATCAGGGGTGAGTTTAGTTCCAGAAGGGTGACCAAGGGCTTAGGGTGCCACCAGTTTCTATTTGATCAGGAAGTCTGTTTTGTTTGTTTGTTTTGATAATTTTGCATTTTGTTCCACATTTTTCTCTTGCTCTATTTAGAAACCAACAATCCAGAACTTCTAATATGATCCCTTTCAGAGCACTTGTTACTGGTAGCAACAGTTGTGAGAGTGGTGCAGGACCGGGCAGTGTTTTATTCTGTTGTGCACAGGGTCGCTATGAGTCAGAACCAACTCAATGATACCTAACAATAATGCTCCACTACATTCATGTATATGTTTGCAGCAAAGGTAAATAAATACCCATCTACAAATATCTTCTGTCAAGCCTTTATGTCTTTGCGGGTGTACTCCCACACTTCCTGGCATACCTGTTCAACCTTTGTATCTATCCATGTATCTACCCGTAAATCACTATTGTTGCAGGATTGTGTATATATAACAGTATTTACCTCTGCTCCCTGTAACTCTTATACTCCTCCTTGTGTCTCCCCCTGCCTTCCTTATTCTTCTGCCAACCTTTCTCATGTTGTAGATTGCCTTAGTTGCCCAAATTAACTTGTGTCGTGTTGTGGTGTTTTAGGATCAGCACTGGATGGTGAACCACAAGGTAGGCAGTTCAAACCTACCAGTTGCTCCTTGGAAACCCTATTACAGGGTTGCTATGAGTCAGAAATGACTTGACAGCACTTAACAACAACAGTCTCTAGCTAGTGAATTACTCACCCTTCCCTTCAAAGAATGTTTCAGTATTCTATTGTGTTATGTACCGAGTTTGTGTATCCATTGTTCCATTTATGGGCATTTAGGGTGTCTCCATCTTTTTGCTATTGTGAATAGTGCTGTGATGGACATGGGAGTGCATACATGTATTTGTGTTATGGCTCTAATTTCTCTAGGATATATGTGAAGTAGAGGGATTGCTGGGTCATGTGGTATTTCTATTTCTGAATCTTGGAGGAAGCGCCAGACCACTTTCCACATTGGTTTTTCAGCCCCACCAGCAGTGTTTTCTGTCTTAAAAAAAAAACTTTACTATTAATACTGGGGTGAGATAATATCTCATTATTTTGATTTACATCTCTTTCATGGCTAATGATTGCAACGGTCCTTCATTTGCTTGTTGGCTGCCTGAATGTCTTCTTTGGTGAAGTATTTGTTCATTTCCTCTGCTCATTTTTTTTTTTTTTTTTTAGTTGTGCTGTTTGTTTTTCTTGTTGAGGTGTTGGAAGTGTTCAGTAAATCTTAAAGGTTAGGCCCTTGTCTATGGGTTCATTTTTACTTAACAACTTTTTTATTTAACCTTATAAGATAGCTGTGAAGAACATGCTTCAGGTCCATCTTTAAGGCTGCTTAGCATTTGTGGTTAGGTTGCCAGGGTCTTCCTGTTTCTGTATTGTTGAGCATTCGTGGTGTTGCACTTTTTCTTTTTTAACTTTTTATTGTCAATTGAGTGAAGGTTTACAGAACAGATCAGCAGTTTTGCATTCAACAAATCATACACTTTGCTTTATTACAGTGATTGCAATCCTTTCCATGTATCATCAGCAGTATTTACCTCTAGTCACTTTAACTATTACAGTCTGTGTCTCCTTCTACCTTCATCTTTCCTTTGCCAGTCTCCCTCTTTTTGTATATTGTCTGCTCTGTCACCCATGTTAACATGTGTCTACCTTTGTTGTTGTTTTTAAGTGCCATTGAGCTTGTTCTGACTCATAGTGACCCTGTATAGGGTTTCTGAGGAGCAGCTGGTGAGTTTGAACCACCGACCTTGAGGTTCAAACTGACCTTAAGGCCAAGTTCTTATCCTGTAGCGCCACACCAAGACTCTGTCTACCCTCTAGCCTGTGAACAATTTTCTTTCCCCCACAAAACCCCAGTAACCCTTATAGACTGTTTCTTTTATTAAGAAAATGGTTTCGTAACTTTTTGCAACAGTGGTCTCATACAATATATGCTCTTTTGTGATTGACTAATTTCATCAACATAATGTCTTCATGGTTCATCCATGTTTTGAGGTATGTTGCAGCTTCATTGTTAATCTTGAACACTATGTAGTCCAATGCATGTATGTACCAAAGCTTGTTTAACCATTCTTCTGATAATAGGTATTTAGACTGTCTCTGTCTTTTGCTGTTCTGAAGAGTGCTGCAGTGGACATGGGTATGCATATATTTTTTGTGTCATGGCTCTTATTTCTTGAGGATATATACCAAGTAGAAATGAGCCCTGGTAGCATAGTGAATTATGAGCTGGACTGCTAATCATAAGGTCCACAGGAGAAAGATGAGGTTTACTGCTCCCGTAGAGATTTACAGCCTTGGAAACTCTATACAGAGTCGCTATGAGTTGGAACTGACTTGGTGGCATGCCACCACCAAGTAGAGAGACTGCTAGCTCATACGGTAGTCAAGTAACAACATCTTGAGGAAGCGCCATACTGCTTTCCACAGTGGTTGTACCATTTTGCAGTTTCAACAGTAGTATAGGAGGGTCCCAGTCTCTCTATACTCTCACCAGCATTTGCTGTTTTCCATTTTTTTTGAGCTTTGCTGTTAATGCTGGAGTAACATGATATCTCATTATTGTTTTGATTTGCATCTGTAGCGTAGTGGTTACGAATCGGGCTGCTAACCTCTAGGTCGGTAGTTCGAAACTACCAGCTGTTCCGCAGAAGAAAGATGAAGCTTTCAGCTCCTCTGTAAAGATTTGCAGTCTCAGAAACCCTGTGTAAGGTCACTATGAGTCGGAACCGACTCCACGATACTCAACAACAACAATGATTAATGAGAAGTCCTGGTATGGCACTTTGGGTTAATGTGCTGGACTGCAAGGTCGGTTTGAGCCACAAGGTCAGCAGTTCAACTTTACCAGCTACTCTTCAGAAATCCTGTACAGGGTGGCTATGAGTTGGAACTGACTCGACAACACTTAACAACAACAACAACAATGGCTAATGATGCTGAGCATTTATTAACATGTTTGTTGGCTGCTTGAATGTCTTCTTTGGCGAAGTGTCTGTTCATATCATCTTCTCATTTTTTAATTGGATTATTTGTCTTTTTATTGAGGTGTTGAAGTGTTCTGTAAATTTAAGAGCAGTCTTTTGTTTGGTACGCCATTGCCCAAAATTTTTTCCTTGCTCTGTGGGTTCTCCTTTTTCTAATTAGCTGAAATTCTTTGATGCACATAAGCATCTAATTTTTAGGTGGTACCAGTCATCTATTTTATACTATTTGTGTATTCTCAGTTATGTTTGATAGTGCATTTATGCTGTAAATCAGAGCTCCTAAGTTTATCCCTGTTTTTTCATTGATAATCTTTATAGTTCCAGGCTTTACATTTAGGTCTTTAAACCACGTTGAGTTCATTTTTGTATATGATGTGAGATATGGGTCTTGTTTCATTCTTCTGCAGATGGATTTCCAGTTTTTCCAGCACCATTTGTTCAAGAGACTATCTCTTCCACCATTTAATGTACTTTGGCCCTTTATTGAATATTAACTGACCATTGTTGTTGTTGTTGTTAAGTGCCATCGAGTCGGTTCCGACCCATAGCGACCCTGTACAGGGTTTCCGAGGGTGTAAATCTTTACGGGAGT
>NW_006408930.1:1278360-1288347 GCF_000296735.1 Chrysochloris asiatica | reverse complement strand
GTTGAGTGCCATTGAGTCAGTCCCAACTCATAGTGATCCTTTATAGGATGTCTGAGGAGTGACTAGTGAGTTTGGATTGCCAACGTTGTGGTTCAAACCGACCTTGCAGTCCTGTGCTTTGTCCTACAGTGAGACACCAGGACTCCATGAGGGATTGTTGTTGTTGTTAAGTACTGTGGAGTTGGTTCCGACTCATAGTGGTCCTACATAGGGTTTCTAAGGCTGCAAATCTTTACTGGAGCATAAAGCCTCATCTTTCTCCCGCGAAACAGCTGGTAGTTTCGAACTGTCGACCTTGAGGTTAGCAATACGCTACCAGATATTGGTCTATAATTCTTAAGTGATGTCTTTGCCTGGTTTGGGTATCAAAGTTTTGCTTGTGTCATAAAGTGAATTCAGGAGTTTTCTATCCTTTTCTATATTCTGAAATAGTTTGAATAGAATTGATGTCAATTCCTTTCTGAAATTTCGGTAGAATTTGCCAGTAAAAGCCATCTGGGCCTGGACTTTTTTTACTGGAAAGTTTTTTAATGACTTGATCAGTTTCTTCTGTTGTTATAGGTCTGTTAAAGTTTTCTACTTTAGTCTGTCTTTAGGTAGAGGTTGTATGTTTCTAGAAATTTGTCCATTCTAGATTTTCACAATTGTTGGAGTACAGTCCTTCATAGTGTTGTTCTGTTATTAATCCTTTTTATTTCCATTGGTTCTGTTGTGGCATCACGCATTTCTAATTTGTGTTATTTGTATCTCCTTGTTGTTGTTGTTGTTAGATTTGCTAAAAAATTTGCTCATTTTATTGATGCTTCCAAGAACCAAGTTCTTGTCTCCATGATTTTTATTTTTCTGGTTTCTATTTCATTTATTTCTACTCTAACCTTTATTATTTATTTTAATCTGGTGACAGTAGGTTTATTTTGCTGTTCTTTTTGTAATTATGGGAGATGTTGGGTGAAGCTGTTGGTTTTGATTCTATCATTTGATTGTGTATGTTTATTGCTATAAATTGTCCTCTGAGTAGTGCTTTTGCTTTGTCCCAAAGCTTTTGGTATGTTGTATGTTCTTTCCCACTTGATTCAAGGCCTTTATTTATTTATTTTTTTATTTATTTATATTTTTAATCTGTTATCCAGTAGCTTTTTAGCAGGGTGTTGTTTAGTTTCCCTGTATTTGATTACCGCCCCCCTTGATCTTCCTGTTGTTGATTTGTAATTTTATAGCATTGTGACCTGAGAAGATGCTTTGTAATATTTTGATTTTTAAAAATTTATTGATGGTCTCTTCTGGAGAATGTTCCATGTGCACTGGAAAAGAATGTATATTATTCTGTTGTTGGGTTGAGTGCCATGTATAGTTCTATGAGGTCAAGTTGGTTGATTGTGTTGTTTAGTTCTTCTGTGTCTTTGTTGAGTTTCTTTCCATTTCTGCCCTTTATCAAAAGTGATGTATTAAAATTGCCTACTTACTATTATTGTAGTAGAGTTTTCTATTTCTTCAGTTGTATTAGAGTTTGGTTTATGTATTTTGAGGCTTTTTCATTACGGGCATAGATATTTATTATGGTTGTGTCGTATGGATGGTCAATTCATCCCTTAATTATGATATAATGTCCTTTGTCTCTTATGCTGGTTTTTGTCTTAATGTCTATGATATCAGAGAGTGAAGTTGCCACTACTGCTCAGTTTTGATTGCTATTAGCTTGATATATTTTTATTTATTTATTTTTACATTTTTATTCTGAATTGAGTGATAGTTTACATGGGAGAACATCAGTTTTATACTCTTTGTTTCATTGCAGTGATTACAATCTCTGTGCATCATCATTCAACAGTATTTGCTTCTAGGATCCTTAGCTGCTCTCTCTCCATGTCATCATCTCTGCCTCCATCTCTGGTGTCTCTGCTTCTCTGGATAGGGTCCTACATTCCACTCATGCTCATCTCCCTTGATCGTCCTAGGGTCCTCTGCTCCTTGACCGTAAGATTAACTACTCCCCCGTTTTTGTTACAGAACTTCTACCTTTACTGTTGTGACAATCGCAATTCATCATGATAACAATTACTCACTGTTGAATTATAAGAATTTTATCCCCATCTCGTTTCACCAGACCTATCTAGACAAGATGAGAACTATTCAGTGAGGATTCTGCCTTCCCATGCACACTCTGAAACTAAACTCCCTCTTGAAAACTTGTAAGTCATTTACACCCCCCACCCCCCCATTTTAGGTATCCAATGTCCATGTTGCCCGTTCCTATCAACCCTGTATATAGAGGGGATACAATTGATATATGCTTCCCTCTCACTTGGTATTTAGAGCTACTACAGCCATAAATATAGGTCAAGTTCTTGATATTTGTTTTCCTTTGATTTTTAGTTTATTTCTTTCTTTATGTTTAAGAGCTATCTTATAAATAGTATATTGAAGGATCCTGTTTCTTATCCATTCTGCTACTGTTTGTCTTTTATGTACTTAATGAATTTACACTAAGTGTAATTATTGATAGGTGTGAATTGATTGCTGTCATTTTACTGTGTGGTGTTTTGTTGTTGTTGTTGTTTTTTATATTTTTTGGTGGTGCTGGTTTCTTTGTTCCACATAAGTTTCTGCACTGAGTTCATTTTGTATGTGGGTTTTCTTTGCATTTTTATTTCTGTTGTATTAATTTTTGGAGGTTACCCTTTAATTTATTAATTTTTTCCCTGTTTGAAACAATCTCTTTTATCTTGAAATCTTGACTTCCTCACCATTTGAAAGTTCTATATCTACACTCTTTCCTCTTTTTGCTCTGTAGTTGACTTCATTATAAGTTGATATCTCCAGTTCCCTATTTTCAGTCTTGTAGGTTTTTTTTTTTACTTTAAATAATTTTATATCTGGATTGAGTTCTGGGTAGTAGTATCATGTATTGTAATCTCAGGTTGTTGTTGTCTGCTGATGTTGATTTTCAGCCTAAAGAACACCCTTTAGTATTTTTTGTAACTTTGGTCTAGTCTTTACAAATTCCTTTAATTTTTGTTTATCTGGAAATGTACTAATTTTGTCACCATATCTGAGGGATAGCTCTGCTGAGTATATAAATCTTGGTTGGCAATTTTTTTTTTTCTTTCCAAGTTTTCTGTATATGTGTTAACTCATTGCCTTATTGCCTGCGTGGTTTCTGCCACAAAATGAGAGCTTAGTCATACTGGTTCTCCACTGTAGGCAACTTGTAGTTTTTCCCGAGCTGCTCTCAGGAGTCTTTCTTTGTCTTTGATTTTGGAAAGTTTGATTATATGTCTTGCTGATTTTCTTTTGGGATCTATCTTGTTTGGCATTCATTCAGCTACTTGTGTGTTTATCGTCTTATCTTTCATGATGTTAGGGACGTTTCCTTCCAATGCCTCTTCTACACATCTTTGGGGAACTCTGGGGTTCTTGCCAGCCAAGGTGCTCATGAGGTAGGTGCAGGACAAATGTGACAGCAGAGTTCTTGGTCTTAGATGGAGTTTCTAAAGCCCTAGTTGTTATCTTCTTGGAAACCCGATATTAAGTTGCTGTGAGTTGGAATTGATTCGATGGCACTTAACAACAACAACAACAACAGGTGTTATCTAGATAACTGGGAAGTTATCTATGGAGTCCTGGTGTGGTGCTATAGGATAAGCACTGGGCTGCTAACAGCAAGGTTGGCAATTCAAACCTACCAGCCACTCCTTGGAAACTCTATACAAGGTCACTATGAGTTGGAACCGACTTGACAGCACTAAACAACAGCAGGTGCTATCTGTGTTCACATTGTTGCACTATTATAGCTATTATAAACTTTGCTTTGCTGAGTGTCTTGGTACAGATTCATTTCTGACAACTTTGACTGGATTCTCAGAAGTGAATCAAAGACTATATCTTTCAGGATCCCTTGGCACAAATTAACAAACTGCTTTTTAGACAAGAGTGACATTCTGTACTCCAACTAGGACCGTGGTATCTTTCATCTCATGATAGTCCCAATCATTGCATGTTTGCTGCAAAGCAGTCTTTGCTAGATTTTTAAGTTATAAATTGTATACCGGAACTTTTTGCATTTTGAGGTTGTTGTTGTTGTTAAGTGCTGTTGAGTCTGTTCTGACCCATAGCAACCCTGTATAGGGTTTCCAAGGAGCAGCTGGTGAACTTGAACTGCCAATCTTGCAGTTCAAATGGCTTTGCAGTCTGGTGCATTAACCCACAGTGCCACACCAGGACTCCTATTTTGAGGTTACTTAGTATTTATTTGTATGTAGGAAGTCCTGGTGTGGCGTAGTAGAATAAGCCCTGGACTGACTGGTAAACACAAGGTTGGCATTTCAAATCTACCAGCTGCTTGCTCCTTGGAAATCCTATACACGGTCTCTATGAATCAGAACAACAGCATGGTATATTTATAGATGGTTACTCTTGTTCTCCTGTTGATTCCAGCTTGTTAAAATTGCTAAATTCTCATATGATTATTTTTTAAGTTTTTATTGTGAATTGAGTTTACATGGGAGAACATTGGTTTTATACTCATCGTTTTATTGCAATGATTACAGTCTCCTCCGTGCATCATCATTCAACATTATTTGCTTCCATTCCCTCTGTTTTTTGTTTTTTGGTGGTGGTGGGTGGATGTATACAAAAAAACTCATGAATATATAATAATTTAAACATCCAAAGGGCACATTCTGCAAGCCTGCCTTCTGGCTGCCAGCACTCAGTCTTTCTCTTTCCATGAGTCTATAGGCCTTACCTGCTCTCTCTTTGCATGTCCTCATCGCTGGTGTTGCTGCTTTTCTGGAGAGGGTCCCACATTCCATTCGTGCTCTTCTCCCTTGATGGTCCTAGGGTCCTCTGTACCTGGACTGTAAGATTAACTACTCCCCCCTTTTGTTACAAAACTTCTGCCTTTACAGTTGTAACAGTCGCAATTAGTCATGGTAACAGTTACTCACTATTGAATCATAAGAATCTTATCCCCATCTCTTTTCATCAGACACATCTAGACAAGATGAAAACTATTCAGCAGGGATCAAATTATTTTTCAGGGTATGAGTAAGCATTCCATGCTTTTCTGTTGTCAAAGACATGAATGATATGCCTTAGGCCTTGATTATATGTCCTGCTCTTGATAAGAAATGTGAAGCTTTGTTTCAGCCTGTGTACTGTGTACAGAAGTATTCAGGCCAATCCTTTTTAGTTGTGTTCCTCTTCATTTTTCAAGTATTTTAACCTAGAAAAGGGTAAATTTCAAGTAACTGGTTTCATATATTTGGTTTAAAAGGGAGAAGAATCATTTCCTTCAAAACTGGTTTAAAATGTTAGCTAGCATGGGTCTTGGAACCTTCCAGATTAAGCATCAGTTGCTGCCTGGTGCCCTCAGGCTGTTGGGACTCTGACTGATGGACTGTTTTTAATGAGGGCTGCTAAGGTGTTGTGAAGTGTGGTTGTGTCGGTTCTGTATAGGGTTTCCAAGGATCTGCTGGTGATTTTAAACTACTGACTTTGTGACTACCAGTGTAGTGTTTATCCTACAGTGCCACACCAGGACTCCTTTTTCTTAAGCGACAACCCTCCATGCCGTATGGATCTTGTAGATCTTGCCTGCACCCATGACTAGATAAAACAGGTGCCTGGATTATGTGCTGCTCTTCCTGTTGCTGTGAGAGTAGTATCCAACATGCATTTTGGCATTAATTGTCTTTCAGGTTGATGCTGCAATTCCCATGTGGGATAAAATGGATGGGGGGGTGTTGTTGTTGCGGTTTTACCCATTTAGAAAAATAAAGGAAAGTCGGTTGGGAAGTACTGTTTTCTTTGAAATAGGCATATAAGAAATTTAGAACTTAATTGGTCTTGGTTTTGGTTTTCTGGTGTAGAGAAAAAGAACTTGATTTGTGCATGGAAACCAAAAGAGTTAAGGGAGAGAAGGAAGGGGTTTAAGGAGGTAGTAACTGAGCTATACTGGACCCTTAGTGGTAAGCAGCTTCCTGACAGAGCTCCCCTTTCTCAGCTGACTTCTTGGCAACAGGCAAGGAGTCTGGTACCTGGAAGCTGGGGGCTAGGGAGGCAGAGAGAAAGCAAAGGCAGCATGTGTGTTGCATAGCAACAAACTTTCTTTACTGGCAGAATTGGAAACACTAGCACTCCTCTCAATGATGGTGGCTGACTGTATTGTTTTGAATGTGTGCCACTCTCCACAAACCTAGCAATAATCCAGTCTCCAGCGTCATCAGGCTCCTGAAAGGGCTCACTATACCGCTTTCAAAATCACCCATGCTGAGGCTCTGACCTGTACGTTTCCCCATTCCAGTTATTATTCTACTTCATCCAAATTTTTAAAATTTGGGACTGTTCCAATTTCCCTTTGTTGGCCATGACTGAACCAGTTTGAACTGGTTTTAAACTATTGCCTAGGGCAAGGTAGTTATCTCCCAAACCCAGGATGACTGGGTTTTATGAGTAGCATCCCTGAGTGGGCCTGGGCCTAAGTGCCAAGGAGGCAGAAGAGTCCTCAAAGGAGCTTGTATGACGCTCTGAGTGGGGAAATGGGGCCAGACTGCCAGAGCTGGAGGACCTCACTTTAGCCAAAGGATTGGGATGTCATAAGGGGCTTTGCACAAAAGTTTGTTTAGAAAACTGGGCCTTCAATGCAAGCATGCCCTCTTCCTGCCCATCTCCTCACCTGTTGGCCCCGTGATTACTGTCCCTGAGTACATCCTCTCCTTCTGAGCTGTCCCTTTCCTGGCCACAAGCCTTCCCACTGTATGTTTCTGTGGTGGCTCTCCCATCCTTGCCAGTTTTCTTGGCCCTGTGTCCTCTTCACATTTGTTGATTCCTTCTCTCTGGGCATACCTTGCCTTTCCTGCCTCGCTTTGTATGCCTGAAAAATTATTTCAGTTACCTGATTCCAGTGTCCCAAACTCTATTCCTTCTTCCTGTGTGGCCACAGGACCTCAGAAGAATGGCAGTCTTGCAGACTGCATGTTTAAACAGTTTCATTTTACATTCTTCTTACAGTGCATATTTCATGAATATTGCTTAAAAAAATTCGAACGTTTAAACAGAAATTTAAAAAATAAAGCAATGGATTCCGATTCTTGTTACTTGGAGACACTACAAAAGTAAATCAAAAGGCATTGATACAAAATCATAGAAACGTTTATTAAACAAAACTATCAAAATAAAAAGTTGTTATTTCTCAATGTATGTTCTTTCTAGGTACATACACTTAAGTATTAACAATTCTGAAGGCAGTTTTCTGTCGCTAACAGTCCACAAAGAATTCTGTGCTTTTCTATTTAGACCACAACAAAACAGCAGTTTGGGCATCTTTAAGGGACTAAACTCATGTATGTTGCTTTTCCTATCACAGGTTGTTAACGAGCCTTTCTTCAATCCTGATGCCACATTCTTCTTCATATAATCCGGCTTCTCTGATTGTTTGCTCAGCCTACAGATTGAATGTTGTTGTTAAGTGCCATCGAGTCAGTTCTGACTCAGCGACCCTGTATAGGATTTCTGAGGAGCGGCTGGTGAGTTTGAAGTGCCAGTCTTGCAGTGCAAACTGACCTTGGAGTCCAGCGCTTTAATCCACAGTGCCACACCATGACTCCACAGATTGAATAAGTATGGTGAAAGAATACAACCCTGGCACACACACCTTTTGTGATTTTAAACCATTCAGTGCCCCCTTGTTCTATTCAAGTGATTACCTCATGATCTATGTATAAATATACTCACAAGCATATTTATGTGTTCTGGAATATTCATTCTCTGCAATGTGGTCCATAGCATGTCATAAGCCATGCAGTAGAAAGCCTTTGAATAAACAATAAAGCACAGGTAGCGTAGTGGTTACGAATTGGGCTGCAAACCTCAAGGTCAGCAGTTTAAAACTACCAGCTGTCCCATGGGAGAAAGATGAGGCTCTCTGCTCTCATAAAGATTTACAGCCTTGGAAACCCTGTACAGGGTCGCTATGAGTTGGAACTGACTCCACGGCACATAACAACAAGAAGCATCTTTCTGGTATTCTTTGCTTTTAGCCAAGATCCATCTGATGTCAGTAGTGATCTCCTACATTCCACTTCCTTGTCTGAATCTGATTTGAACCTCTGGCAGTTCCCTGTCATTATATGATTGCAGGTGTTTTTGAATTATCTTTAGCAAAATTTTACTTGCATGTGATATTAATGATATTGTCCTATGCTTTCTGCATTCTGTTGGGTCACCTCTCTTTGGAGTGGGGCACAAATATGGATTTCTTCCAATCAGTTCTAAATTTCTTGGCATAGATGAGTGAGTACCTCTACCACTACCTCAGTTTGTTGAAAGATTTCAATTTGCATTCCATCCATTTCTGGAACCTTGTTCTTTGCCAATGCTTTCAGTGCATCTTGGACTTCTTCTTTCAGTACAGTTGGTTCTTAATCATATGCTACCTTTTGAAATGGTACAGTGACTTTTTTTTTGTACAGTGACTTGGTGTATTTCCTCCATCTTCTTTTTGTGCTTTCTGCATCATTCAATATTTTGTCCAAAGAATCTTTCAGCATTGCAAGTTGAGGCTTGAATTTTTTCCCTCAGTTCTTTCAGCTTGAGAAATGTTGAGCGTGTTCTTCCCTTTTGGTTTTCAAATCCTAAGACTTTGTCTTCTTGACCTGCCCTTTGAGTTTTCTGTTCAACTCTTTTACCTCCTCGTTTCTTTACCTCCATTTACTTGCTGGTGAGCAAATTTCAGAGTATCTTCTGGCATCCATTTTGGTCTTTTCTTTTTTTATTGTTTTTTTAATGATGTTTTGCTTTCTTCTTATATGCTATTCTTGATGTCCTCCCATAGCTCTTTTGGGTTATGGTCATTAGTGTCTTTTGTATCACATCTATTCTTGAGATGATCTCTAAATTCAGGTAAGATGTGTTCAAGGTCATATGTTGGCTCCCATAGACTTGTTTTAATTTTCTTCAATTTCATCCTGAACTTGCATATGAGCAATTGATGGTCTGTTCCACACTCTGCCCCTGACCTTATTTTAGCTGATGATATGGGGCTTTTGCGTCATTCCTTTCCACAGATATAGTCACTTTGATATATGTGCTTTCCATCTGGTGTAGTCTGTGTGCATAATCATCTTTTATGTTGTTTAAAGAAGATATTTACAATGAAGAAGTCATTGGTCTTAAAGAATTCTATCATGCAGTCTCCAGTATCATTTCTGTCACCAGGGCAATATTTTGCAACTACTTATCCTTCCTCTTTGTTTCCAACCTGTGCATTCAAATCACCAATAATTATCAATACATGTTGATGGCATGTTTGATCAAATTTCAGACTGAAGAAGTTGGTAGAATTCTTCAATTTAATTAATAATAGTGCTATTAACTGGTCTTCCTTGTAGGCATATGGATACTAACCTGTTTCAGGTAGCATTATACTTCAAGATAGATCTTGAAATATTCTTTTTGATTATGATTATAATTATTATTATAATTTGATTTGATTATGATACAGACAACCATTCCTCTTTAATTTGCCATTCTGTTTAATTTGCCATGTGATTGTCAGATTCAAAATGAACAAAACCCATTTTAGCCTAGAATATTTTTATATCTTCAGTTCATCTTTGATAACTCCCAATTTTCCTAGATTTATACTTCGTACATTCCATGTTCCAGTTCTTAATGGATGTTTGAATCTGTTGCTCCTTGTTTTGAGTTATGCCCCATCAACAAATGAAGGTCCTAAATGCTTTACTCCATTCATGTCATAACAGTCAACTCTATTCTCAGGTGGCAGTTCTTTGCCATTGGTATTTTTTTTTATTTTTTATTGTGAATTGAGTGATAGTTCACATGGGAAAGCATCAGTTTTACATTCATCCAATGTATTTCGTTTCATTGCAGTGATTTCAATCCCCTCCATGCATCATCATTTAAGCCATTGGTATTTTGCGTGCCTTCCAACCCGAGGGGCTCATCTTCCATCAGTATATATAT
>NW_006408930.1:1277316-1278260 GCF_000296735.1 Chrysochloris asiatica | reverse complement strand
TTCTTATTCAGTTCTTAATGAAAGCTGTTATTTCTTCCTAGAAATATTAGTGACTAAACATCTTTCTCCCGCGGAGCGGCTGGTAGTTTCGAACCGCTGACCTTAAGGTTCGCAGCCCGATTCGTAACCACTACGCTACCAGAGCTCTTTAACTGACCATAGGTAGATGGATTTACAATTCTGTTCTATTGGTCGATATGTCTTTAATTTCACCAGTAGCAGGCTGCTTTGACTACTGTGACTGTATAAGTCTTTTGTTTCTTTGGTTAGATTTATTCCCAAGTATCCTATCTTTTGGGTAGCTATTGTAAATGCTATTGTTCATGATTTTCTTTTCAGAGCTCTCTTTGTTAGTGTAAAGAAATCCAACTGAGTTTTGTTTGTTAATCATGTACATTGCCACATTGATGAATCTGTCAATGAGTTCCAATAATTTTCTTGCTGAGTCTTTGGAATTTTCTAAGAATAGGATCATATCATCTGCAAATACCCAGTTTTGCTCCTTTGCCAGTTTGTTGTTAACTACCGTTGATCAGTTCTGGCCCTTTGTGACCCTGTATAGGGTTTCTGAGGAGCAGCTGGTGAGCTTGAACCGCTGGCCTTGCAGTTCAAAGTGGCTTTGCAGTCCATTGTGTCAACTCACAGTGTTTTTGGATGCCTTTAATTTTCCTTTCTTGCTTTATTGCTCTGGCTAAGACTTCCAGCGCAATACTCAATGTTGTTATTGTTGTTAAGTGTCATTGAGTCAGTTCTGACCCATAGTGTCCCTGTATAGGGTTTACGAGGTGCGGCTGGTGAGCTTCAACTACCGACCTTGCAGTTCAAAGGGCTTTGCAGTGTGGTGTGTTAACCCACAGCGCCACGCCAGGACTCTACAGTACTCAACAAGAGTGATGATAAAGGGCATCTTTGTTTGGATCCTGTTTGCAAAACAAATGCTTTCA
>NW_006408930.1:1254602-1265941 GCF_000296735.1 Chrysochloris asiatica | reverse complement strand
ACTGCTTCTCTGGGTAGGGTCCCGCTCTCTGCTCTTCTCCCTTGATGGTCCTAGGGACCTCTGCTCCTAGACTGAAAAGTTAATCACTCCCCTCCATGCTATAAAACGTCCACCTTTACATTTCCGACCCTCACATTTCAGTCCTGATAACAGTTATTCACTATTGTATCAAAAGAGACCCGTCTGCATTTCATTGCATCAGTTCCGCCTAGTCAGATTGAATACTACTCACTGGAGATTCTACCTTCCTCCAGGCCCTCTGGATCTAGGTTCCCTCTTGAAAGCTTGTAAACCAGTCACTTCTTGCCTTTGTAGCCCCCCACCCCCCATTTTGGGTAGCCAATGTCCAAGTTGCCCATCCCTGTCTACTCTGTGTATGGAGGGTGTGGGAATGCCATCAGTATATTTTGCAATATTCTGGTGCTATTCATCAAGTTTCAAAGTTCAGTATTTTGGTGCTATCTGACAGTGTTTCACTGCTATTTATAATGTTTTTAGTGGCTAAACATTCAGAAGCAGTCCACCTCTCCTTCTTCTGAGTCTCTGTTATTCTGGAAGCTCAGCAGAAACCTGTCAATCATGGTTGACCCTACCAGCATTCAAAATACGGGTGGCATAGTGCAGCATCACAACAACACACAAGCCACCGCAGAGTGACACACTGACAGACGTTTAGTGGATATATATTTATATATAATTATGCGTGTGCATTTATAATATTTTACAAAAATGGCTGTAATCCATAAACCCTTTTCTGTAACCTTTCTTCAGTTGACAGCTAATGACGATTATACATGAGTAATACAGAACTTTCTTATGTTCTTTTCAATGATTACGTAAGGTATTACATTCTCTACAGGGTTCACAGCATATTTAACCTTTCCATGCTTGTTGGACATGATGCTCAGTAGCTCATCCTTCATTATTTCCTGGCAGTGAACCAGTGTGGGTCAAAGAGCATGTCCTTCTCCTGGCTCTTGCCAGCGTGTGACTGGGCCGGTAGTTCTCCTTCCTGGACACCAGTGACTGTTTTCTAGAGTCAGTGCTGTCCTAGAGCTTCCTAGTCCTCGCTTTGAGCACTCACTATGGCCTTCACCCACAGAGGCCTGGGTTCTGGTTCCCTGAGTTGCTACCTCTTCTCCCGAGCCACCATCAGCTGTCCAGGCTTTGAGCAGAGTATAACCAGAATTTTGTTTTATTTTCCAACAGCGTTGTGTGGTGCTGCGCTTTCTGAAGTTTCATCCAAATAGGAGTAAGGTAAGTTGGGTTGTGTTTGTGAGGAGAGTACTGTAGGGGGAATTTGCCATCTAGTTATTAAAAAAATTATTTATGATAACTTACATTGTTTTCTGATGCGTAAGTATTAATGCTGGTTATAAAATTTTCATTATGCCAGGGAGTGGTGTGTCTGCCCTTTCTTATTTAAAATGCCTGCTCAAAAACTGTGACTCCTTACCTTGGAGAGTGAGGCTACCAGTGATGTCTCTGCAGTGCTGAGTTGGGAGGAGCCATCCTACTCAAGTGTGTGGGACCTGCTCAGTGCCTGGGCTCCCAAAGCCAGGCCTCAGTGTCGTGTGCCCCTCTGCTACCTCAGTTTCTGCCCGTGTGGAATCCTGTCTATAGAAATAAGCCTGGGAAGACCTGTAGTAGATAGTCTATGTCATAGTCACAGTGAGATCTAATAAATGGATTAAAGTTCTTAATAGAGAATAAGCACTGGACTGCAAATCTCAAGGTCAGTGGCTCAAGCTCCTCAGGAGAGATGAGGCTTTCAGTTGTTGAAAAGACTTACAGGCTTGGAAACCCTAGACAGGGTTGCTAGAGTCAGGACTGACTTGCCGGCACTTAACAGCAACAACAATAATTGAATAATTCAAGCAAAATGCCATGAATCATCTTCAGAAAGTTCCAGCTGCTATTTAGCAAGTGGACTTCAGCTCACATTCTCTGCTATGGTATTGTAGTAGTTGGCCCTCCATGCCCTCATGCCATCCAGTACATCCCTGTTGTGTTTTGTACCTGTGTCTCTGTTGTAAGAATGGTAGATACCATGTATTGAATATACTTCCATGCCCAAGACACTGGGCTGAGCCCTTTATATGAGTAGCAACCCTGTGAAGGAGATCAGAGTTTCCTCATTGTGTAATTGAACAAAAGGGAGGTTCACAGAGGCCGGAAACTTGCCCTGGCTTGTTCCTCTCACAAATGGCTGGGCTGGGATTTGAGTCTAGGTGGGGCTGACTCCAAAGCCCATTTTTTTGATTTCAAGAACAAAAGCAAGAGACATTGGCCACACCTGTGAACAGTGCGTTGCAACACTGTGGTGAGGTGTGCTTGAGAAGTGAATGGTTATGCAGTAGAGTGGGGCTTGGGCTTATGAGCAATGGAATAGGGAAGATGAGTAATTTGACTTGCTGGTGAAACAACTAGTGTGATGGGTTGGAAGCTGCAGAGAAGGAAATGTTAGGGTGGAACAGTTAATTTGTGAAGATGGCAGCTAACCTCTTAGAAGTGGCAGGTGCAGCTCAGGGATTTTTGTCATAGAAAGAGAAATTAGAGACTCTGGGAGGGAGTTCGGTGTTCTATCTAATAGCGGCTGCAATAGAGGAGCTGGGCCCAATGGTCAGTCTAGAGAAAGACACTGCCTGGAATGGAGACGTCTGTCTAGGAGAATGGGGGAGACAAGATGGCCCTAGCCATGGCAGATTGTGTAAATATGTAGCATCCTGCTCACCGAAGGGTCAGGGCAGCTTTCAGGCAGAGAACCCCAGCTGCGTACTCCCAAGAAAGGCTTCGTTTCTCTCCTTCAGCTCCAGAAGCAAACTGTGCCGAGAGTTGTTCTATTTCTGTTGAAATACATCAGTGTGGAAACTAGGAGTGTTTCGTAGCCACCTCTAGCCATGTCTCCTTTTTCCCTTGCATTCCCTGCCCTCTGCCTCCCCCACCACTCTTTGTGTGACAACAGTTCCCAACCCACCGCTTTGTTAAAGGTCCAACATTCTGTGGATGCCTCCATTTTTGAAATTTAGATTTATTATAGGCAAGTCTTCCACTGACAACAGTTTGCTTTTATTTAAACAGCTCATTGTGACACCAGCTGCATTATGAGTGAACAGTCACGTGTGGTAATTCTTTTGTTGACAATGAGGTTATTCCAGTAACACCCCTTTTTATCAGAAGCTCTACTATCACAGCTGGCCAGAGCCACAGGACAGTTCTAGGACATTCTTTTGGGCTTAATTCTAATATGACAACATTGCACATGCCTCTGGTTGTGTGGACTTAAGTATATGTGCAGAGTCATGCTGGGAGTGGAGGTGGGGAACTTTCCAGGGGGTATATGGAAATGCCACACAGCCAGTTAAGCTTTGAAGTTTTCCTGTGTGAGAGCCATGTGTCAGGCTTCCAAACTCAGGGGCCAGGAGTGAGACCAACTTACATGCCCAGCTGGCCTCTACCAGGCTTCCTGTTGTAGAATGTTCCTCTCCTTGAGAGAGCTCTGTACGGTGGCACTGTGGACTCCTCACCCTTGGGGCACCTGTGGGACAGAGTAACACCAGGGTGATTTCCTGTCTCTGGTCACTTTTGGATGGGAGAGCTTTTCAGAGTCCAGTTCCTGGAGGCAGGTGCAGGGCTGCTATCAGGGACAGGGCTCACCCCACTTTCTCCACTGCATACCTGACCAGGAGCAGGAGTGGTTCTTAAACTGAAGTGTTTTCCCACTTAGCTGGGACCTGAGCATTAGGGTTATAGGGAGCTCTGGATTGGAAGGGTGTGCTGGGGCTCAGGCACAACGGTTTTTTTCATGAACCCTGGCAAATCTCCCTTCCCAGAATCTGAGGACTGCAGCTGTAGATGAGAAGGCATCAAAAAATTCATGGAAAAAATAGATTTAAAAGATAATGGAATTTTGGGGCAAACTTTTTTAAGACCCTTGTCTACCCACAGCCCTGTTAAGAGATAGATTCCTTATTGTTTTGTAAAATCTTAGCTCACTGAAGGGGTCTCTTCCCAGAGGTCCTGGTCACTGACATGTTCCTGTGCTTGACCTTTACAGGCCTCAGAAGAAATATTTCAGCACCTACAGAACATAGTGGACTTTAGCAAAAATGTCATGAAGGAGTTCTTTGGGGAGAACTATGTTCACTCTGGGGTAAGTGATTTTATTTATATAGCCTAAATTCAGGGCAAATTCCATGTCAATAGTGCTAGCATCTGAATTATATTTTGGACCTTTGTGCTTAGTAATAACCTCTTGTGTTAATTACAGAATTTCCAAATGCTTTTTTTATTCTGCATGGTGAGGTAGGCAAAACAAACATTATTATTCCCAGTTTCTAAGAGCAAGATAAAAGGTTCAGGGAAGCTTTGTGAACTCCAACAGCATGCTGGTCCTGCAGTCCCTCAGCGTCGTTTTGTAGATGCAGGCTTTCCAGTGATAGTCTAAGTGGCATGGTGTAGTCACTGATCTCCCAACCCTGCCTTTTGTGGACACCCTCAGAGCAGCTTCACAGAAGCCTGTGGGTTTCACATTGGGTGGGTGGTGGGGCCTGGCGTTTTTGAGATGCATGCACCTATGGCCTCCTCTTCTGCCTCTCTTGCTTCTTCCCACTTACCTTGATTTGTAGTCTTACAGGAGGAAAACCTCTTACAAGTGAGAGTCATTGCTAGTACACGCTGGAAAAGGAGGCAGTGTAGGAAGCCCCAATGGCTCCCTTCAAAGGAGGTAGCATTGGTCTCTGCCCCGGGGGACAGCTTTAGTCCTCACCACTTTTCTTCTTCTGCCAACCTGGCTGCCAATCTGAAATCAAACCTTCAACATACTGATCCCGGGGCTGTCACTTTGAACAGAGGGAGCACTGCCTCTCTTGTGTAAATGCTGTACCTCAGGAGGAACCTGAGAAAAACAGTACTTAAAAGAGCTAGAGCAAAAGTGTCTTTGAAATATAACGATTTCCAGGCTGCTTAGTATTAAACAGTTTTAGCAGCAAAATAGTATTCAAGGAAGGTTCTTCAGCTGAAGATGGACTATCAGCAGACATTGACTCAGCTGAAGGGAGTCCCCTTTTGCTGTGCTGTCCCAGCATACCACACACAACCTGAGTAGGCTGGGGCCCCTCTAGACTAAGTATATTCATTATCTGCAGCATGAGGCAAGGGATTCTAAATGTAGTGCTTAAATGACACCACACACTACCTCACACAGCCTGAGTGTCTAGAACTTGAGAATGTTATAGTTGCAGGTCTTGAACTTAGGGTCACTTGTGACGGTGCTGCCAAGAAGTGACTTGTGGCTGCAGCCATCTGAAGGCTCAGCTGAGGTTGCAGGCCTGACTTCCCATGTGAATGGCTTGCCCATCTAGTTGGCAAGGCCATTCCACTGTTGATGAGAGCCTTGGTTTCCTGGGCTTCTCATAGTGTGGCAGGTGAGTGAGGTGAGAGCCTGCCAGGAGCCACAGTGTCTTGAATGCTTATTCCCCAGAAGCCAGAACTGTTTGTTCCATAGTATCCTATTGGCCTCACAGCCAGCCCTGTATACTAGGGGAGAGGGCTAATGGCGGCCACCTTAGAGGCTGGCTTCCAGAACCAGTGGGATGCCCAGTAACCCTGGAGTTAGTAAAGAAGACAGAAGTTCCATGTTATGAGAGCCCTGCTGAGGTGCTGTCCTGATCCTATTACTTGACTCCAGTTCTGTGGATATGGGGTGAGCTTGTCTTGGGCTGTGTGGGCAGCAGACAGCCCCATCAAGGATTTCTTGTTCTTTTCCAGGACAGGTTACTGGAGTCAGTCATCCATCCTGCATCCTTCACACACACACACCCAATAGACAGATGCTTAGGAGACACTCATCTTGATGACCCCTGTCCAGGGCACCCTGGTGAGGCTGGAGGAGGCTTGGAGTTTCTCCATAGCATTTCCCCTCTAACAGTATCGTCCACTGTGAGGGTAAATGTACCCGAAGGCCAGTTTTCCTTACTGGCAGAGACTCTTAGAGGTGTCATCTGTTGGGACATGCTAGCCCAGGCCAGGCTGTTGCCCATATTGGCCATGTCAGGCATTTCTCTATCTTACAACAGTCCAGGCTTCCAGGACCTTGAGTGGAAGCAGGGGTCATCTAGTAAACAGAGTGTGGCTGACATCTGATGTGTGTGATGACTGCTCTGAAGGGAAAATGAGGTGTTGGTGGCAGGAGTATCACCAGCAAGGGTATGGCAGTGAACTCTTTGACTTTGATTGGAGCAGAGAAGATCAAAATGAATGTGTCATGAAGGTATATGTGGGAAGCCTGTATAAACAATTCAGGTTTCATTGGTTTGTGGATTAAGACATGTGCCACAGTAAAACAGCCTGCTTTCTTCTTCTAGAGGGACATTTGTCCCAAGAAGAATGGGATTCTGACATGGTTGAAACTCAGGGTGCAGAGTAAATTTCCAGACACACTGCTGTTCACACATTAGAGTTCCTTAGAGTCAGCGTCCTTGGCACTTGTTTTTGGAGTATATCCATAAGACCACAAAAGACCATTTGGTAAAAACTAACTCTCATAATGCTCTTTTCCTCAATCACTGCAGTCCTTTCTTTCCCAAAATGGAAGAGGAAACTGAGCCAAGCAGGGCAAAGCAGAGCTTCATGAAAGCACTTCTATCCTCTGTGTTCTGGAACCGTCTGTCTTGGGACAAGACAAAACAAGCCCCTATGATGAGAATTCTAGACAGAGTGGACTTGCCTAGGCTTGTTGTCTCAAATCAGGAGACACATGGCCTGTGAACTGGAGAGCTTAGTTAATGAGAAAGCAGGGCACATTGTGTCTTACTTCTCTTGTTGTTTCTTCTTCATACTGAAGGAAGGTGACTACTGATGTAGTTTTAGAGGGTTAGTCTCACTTTGGTGGGCCTCGTGCGCCTGTGTTTGGGCTCCTGAGGTAGGCCTTACTTCTGCTGCACTGGAGCTGCCCGTGACCTTGCTCCCAGGTGTGGTGATGGTGGTATGGTGGTGTGGCGGAGAGTGTGTTATTCTTTCCGAGAGGCTTTTACAAACATTGCCAGCATGCCTGTTATCTGTCCAGCCCCTTCCAGGAAGTTCTCAGGGCTTTCCCTGTATCCATTGTTAGTGGATGAGATGATGATCACTGGAGAAGCGTGTGGAGCCACATCTCCACTAATAGCTACATCTTCTTAAGGGAACTATTATCGTCTTGCCTTTTATTTGACTCAAACTGGATCTTTAACTATGGGCGTTCTTATGTATGTGCTTGGTGCTGTCATCGTCAGTTGGTGAGATGACAGGACTCGCACTGGTTTCTGAGTGTGAATAAACCAAACTTGCCGTCGAATTGATTCCGACTCATGGTAACCCTATGGGACAGGGTAGATCTGCCCCATAGGGTTTCCACAGCTGTAAATCTTTCCAGAAGCAGACTGCCACATCTGTCTCCTATGGAGCTGCTGGTGGGTTCAAACTGCTGACCTTTTGATTAGCAGCAGAGAGCTTACTAGCTATGCCACCAGGGCTCCTGAGTCTGAATAAATGCCAGGAAATAAAGGTAGTCAAAGGTTAGAAAGAATCCATACTGACTTAAAACACAAATATGACTTGTTTATAGAATCAGTAGTCTAAGATTGTTTAGGAGAAATATACTTCTACTCAGACTGTAACCTTGTTGGCTGTTGACTTGAGCTGAGCAGTGACAGGCACCTGTTAAGAGTAGGTACACAGTCACCATTGGCTCTGGATTTGCTCTGTCTCTCCTCCTCATGTTACTGTTGTGACATCCATGGCGTTTGCACCAACCACAGCCTTATTTCCCAGCAGTGCGTGGGCTCCAAGGTGACCAGTCCAAGGGGAGACTCTTGTCATTGTGACCTCACAACCTTGCACTCGCTGGGTGGGTCATTTCTGTAAGGGAGGCTTTGATCGTAGTTCTTGATCTTTTTATACACACACATCTGAAATCCACCTTCTGTGAACTTTGTGCTTTTGGTTTCTTTAAAGTACACTTAGAACTTGGACTTTTGTGAGGCAATCTAAGCTTAGAGTTAACAGTTTTTACAATTACCCCCTTATCCATTGTTGCATTCTACCTATTTTAATAATAAACTTTAAATAGCTCTCCTTTTAAAAAATCTTTTATGTCCAAAGTGCTCAAGTGAGTTTTTACATAATAGTGTTTTTTTTTTTCTGTTTATAACATATTTAGGTAAAGGACAGAATCCCAAGTTAAGCTGGCATAAACAGGCTGGGAACAAGCACAACTGACCAACTGGACAGGTGGCGGCAGAAGTGTGCAGGTGTCATAGGCCAGCCACGGCCGTCCAGGCACGTGGGGAGCCGCGGGCAGCAGGCGGGGAGGGCCTGTGTGTGTGTGTGTGGTGGGATGTTGAGGCCGAGGTGATATCTGTTCTGAACTCCTGTGTACCAGGAAGTTTCTGTGAGCTGTATCAGTGAACAGAAAACCTTAGGGGCTTAAACCTAAAGGTATTTATGGAGCCAGGGATGAGGTTTCATTTTTTACTTGAGGCTCAGCAAAGTCATCTAGGCCCTCTGTTTAGGCCATATCTTTGTACCTGTTATTCCTGTTCAGACACACAGTGTCCAGCTAGAGATGGATCATCCTTCTGGTACTGTCTGCAGAGTGAGCACATGCTCTCAGCACCACCACCACCACCACCCACTGCCCACCAAAGACCCTCCTTCACAGCTCTTTAGTCAGAATTAGGCCATGTATTTACCCCTCAAACCAATACCCTGGGGTGATCACAATTGCTCATTAGGGAGAGGGCAGGATGCTCTAATGAAATTGGGGTTCTAGAATCCAGGAAGGGGAAGGTGGTGACTAGGTGGTGTTGTGTCTCTCCAGATGGCATTTAGAGCCAGTAAGGTGTAAGAATAGTAGTGTCATCAGAACCTGCCTAACATCAGGGGGGATTTAATGACCAGGATCAGCCCAAAGCTGATTCTCATGAGCTTCAAGTCCAGCATACTTCCACTTTCCAATATTTTTACCAGTCCAAATACCAGTCGTCCTTACCATAGCATTCTCTACTTCTCTGGTAGGCTCAATAATCCATTGCAACGGGAACATAGAACCCACAGACCAGACTCACAGTTAAGTGATTTGTTAAGGAAGTAGCAGGATACAACTTGAAATCAGGATCAGGAAGCATGTAGGCAGAGTCTCCATCCTTTAGTGCAGGACAGCTCTAAAGAATGCAAGCAAGCAGACTCTTCTCTGTCATGCACGCCCTCTTTTGTCAATCTGAGGATGGGCTTTTCTCAGCCTGTCAGGACAGGTTCCTCATGACTTTGCTTGTTATCATCATTGACTTTGCCTCAGGATCCCTTATAAGCCTGTTGCTGCCAACATGCTGATTGGCCTCTTGTGGACCTGTGCCCACCTTCAGTACAATACTCTTGATTCTTCTTGCAGCTTTTTTAGATGACTCTTTGCCTTCTCTCATGGATTTGTCTTTCTTCTTTCTTTCTTATGCTTCTTCCTACTGCTTCTGCCCCTGCTTCTCTGTCTCTAAAAGCCTTTGTTGGCTAGATGCATAAAAGCACAAACTCCACTGTTTTAAGACTTGACACTCCCACCATGGTCATGAACTGACCACAGTAGACCACAGTTACTTCATTTGCATAATAGTGAAAACTCACCTGATTTGCATAGTAGATTGGCAATGTATATGCCAGTCACAGGACAGGCTGCAGCCAGGATCAAAGAGTATTAAAGCTAAGTTGTTTCCAGTGTATTCATGAAATACCTGTCAACTTGAGCAAAAGCAACAAACTGTCTGGAATAGAAAAGTAGAGCACAGGACCTGGGGGGAGTTTTTCTCAAGGTGTTTTCCCAAAGAACCACTCTCTTAAGGTGGCTTTTCTAGAGAAGCAAAATTAGTGAAATATATGTATGTTATATTATCAAGGAAATGGATTACAACTGTAGAGTTCCAGGTCTCCAGCATAAGAGAGAGAGAGTCCCTTCTGCATGTCCATTATATTGGGAGCAGCCATACCCCCAAGGAATTATCCTTTCAGATGATTAGCTGCTCATAGTCATTCATCATAGAGTTAACTATGTGTGTATTAGGTTTCATCACCATGGCAATAAGCACATCTGAAGTGCTAAACCATAACAATCCTGACCTATTCAAGTTGACACAAAACCTTAAGTATTACAACCACATAAACTCATTTCAGTCGAGTTCACCCTTTGGCCTTTGTTCCATGGGGAAAAAAAGAGCACATAGATTGTGCCAGTCCAATTCAGTCATTAACAATTAGTTCATCCGTTGGGCAAAAACTCTCAGGGTGAGGTCACTCAGGGATCAGTCACTCAGGTCTGTTGCAGGTGTTCATCTGATCTGGTAAGCTTCTCCAAAAGATGTTCTTGGCTTCACTCTGTTTGGCATCTAATAAAATTAACTGAGGGAAGATTATTCCCTTGCTCTGAGCCTCTCTTGAGATGTTAGCATAGTAAACTCTTTAAAGGACATTAAGTTTGGTTCCTATACTCTAGTCCAGCAGTGCCTACTCCCTTAGTTAACTCTTTGAGTTACAACTTCTACAATTACAGTTTTTACAATCATAATTAACCTAATTAACAATTAACACGCAGCAACACAATGTCTCTGTATCAACAAATCCTCCCACCCTCTCTTCCCCAGCTCCACCATGAAAAGAGAAATCATAAGTGCAAACATGCTATCAAAAGATATGCCTTTATCACCCCTCAGAGTTCATAGCCAATTTCTGTAGTACCATCCCTATCAAACCTGTACTCTGAGGAAATGAAGAACCTCTTGTTCCAGTTGGGATTCTAAATATCAGCATCCTTAGGCAAAGTCCAGTCTAGGGCAAGCCATCAAATTACAGCAGTTTACACCAATTCATGGTGTCATTTCTCTGTCTCTATCTTTTCCACTTTTACCCAGGACCAGATAATCTCATCTCCATTTATTTGAATTTAGTTCATTTTCATCCCTATTAATTTGAGGTCATTTCATTCCTATTTATTCGAGGTCATTTCATCTCTAGTCATGCAAGCTAGGTGTATGAGTAATAGGCATTGGCAAGAAGTATAAAACTGATTTTTGGAGTAAGATGGAGTAGGCAGACACCTTAAGCAGACTCTCTGCAACAAAGACATGGGAGACCAAGTGAAACATACAGGACAGGACAGAGAGGTGGAATGAGTGCCAACTATAAGAAGCAGTAGAAGAAGCTAGGCAAAGCATTGCGGTGCCTGGCCCTCAAACGTGCCATGTGCCTTTGCTCTCAGGTCAAGAATCACTGCGCAAACAGGAATTGTTACCTTTTTTTGCCCTGCCCATCATGTAAAT
>NW_006408930.1:1251803-1253560 GCF_000296735.1 Chrysochloris asiatica | reverse complement strand
GATGTGCCCTGTAAACTTTCACTCAATGCAAAATAAAAACATTTAATTAAAAAAAAAAGAAGCAGTAGAACAGGAGCAGAAGAGAGCAAAATGTGGGGAATGTAGGGTGGATGGAGTGACGTGGCTATCTTGAGCTTTTGCGATCAGCTGATGACACCGTGGTCTACAGGCACAGGACAGGGCTGGAAGTTGACTGCAGGGGTGGGTGTGGTTCTCCTTTGTTCCCATGACCGCTTGGTAGCTGGGGCATGGTCAGCCTCTACCCTTGCCAACCCAGTGGTCAGTGGTACCTCCTCCCACGCAGCCTGTGCTCTACCTGGGGTTGGTCACTGGGCATACCACCCCTGTTTCTGGAGACATGAACCTACCCTGCACTATACTATATAATGGAGAATTGTTTTCACGTTTCCATTCACTATCACATCCACCAGGAGATGGATGGTGAGTGCCTAAGAAAACACTAACATAAAATCATCAATTAAATATAAATATGATACTACAATGTCTTGGAGAAAACAGACAAATTCAGATTATATGAAAAAACGAGATAGTGCCTCAAGCAGGTGACCAAAATACAAAGTCAGAAAACATAATACCAGGAAACTCCCAGGCAAGATGGCAGAGTAGCTGACCACACTGAACAGACCCTCTGCAACATGGGGGACCAAGTGAAACATACAGATGGAGATCCTGGAGCCATAAGCATCAGAGGATAGGATAGAGAGGTGGACTGCATGCCAACTGGAAGAAGAAGGGGAGCAACGAGAGAGAAGAAAAATGGACAGATTGTCAGTTGGCATAGAGTGGTATAGCCATCTTGAGCTTTTGCAAGTGGTTGTGCTTAACAGTGGCCTGCAGGCACAGAATACAGAGTTTGGCTGCAAGGCGGATGTGGTTCTCTGTTCTGTGATCTCCTGGTAATCGGGGGCGTACCCAGTTCCTGCCCTTGCCAACCCACTGATCAGTGACACACCCACCTGAATAACCTTAGGTCTTTCTGGGGATGGGTGCCAGGAGTGCCACCCCAGCTTCTGGGGGCATGTGACCCTGCCCTGAACTATGCTACACAAACAGCAAACAAAGTACTGTGGTCACACTTGCAGTCTCTAGCACATTCACCAGGAGACAGGTGGTGTCTGAGAACACAGCATTGACTAATCATCAATTAAATATAAATACAGTGACACCACAATGCCTCTAAGAAAACAATTTCAGCTAATATGAGGAAACATGACAGAGAGCCTCAAACATGTGACCAAAATACAGACTCAGGAAATATAATACCAGAAAGGAATTGAAAAGAGTGATATTTAGGTACCTTCAACAGATATGAGAGGAAGACCGAGAAAAGCAAGAACACAGAAGAAACTTTAGAAAATTTCAGGAAAACACTACAAAAACAAACTGATAAAAGAAGTGACAAATTGGAACCCATATAAAAACAGTGACAACCAGAAGATTAATTCTAAGAATTCATAAATCAATAGTACATTGAAAGGGCAAATAAGTAGAATTGAATCAGTGGAAGGTCAAATTACTGAACTTGAAGAAAAATCTTTCAGTATTCATCTGTTAGTCCTGGTGTGGCACTCTGGGATAAAGCACTGGACCGCAAGATTGACTTGAATCACAAGCTTAGAGGTTCAAACCACCAACCACTCTTTATAAACCTTATACAGGGTCACTATGAGTTGAAACTGACTCAACAGCACTTAACAACAAAGAGGAACAATTAGAAAAAAAAAAAAAAAAAAAAA
>NW_006408930.1:1240304-1250583 GCF_000296735.1 Chrysochloris asiatica | reverse complement strand
CTAAAGGTAGTTCTTTGGACAGAGAACCGAAAATAGCAGACAACAACCTGAGATTAACACACATGACAATATCATCTAGAACTCAACCCAGATAGAGAAGTATTCAAAGTAAAATAGACCTTTAATACTTAAAATAGGGAATCAGACATAACAGTCTGTAACTATAACAAAAAATGTAAATTAAAAAGAGGGAATAATGTAGTTATAAAATTTCCAAATACATTTCAAGAAAGAAAGAAAAAACAAACCTGTTACCCTTAAAGTAGCCAAGATTTACTTCTGCCCTTAGCCCAGCCATTCCTTACCCCTAGTCATATCCATAACCCTGATACTAAATGAAGTAAATGAAGTCCAGGCTTAGCCCTAGACCTAACCATAGTTATAACCCTAACTCCTTACTCCAACTATCCAAAAAAGAAAGAAAGGAGAATATAATGCCAGAAATGGTATGTGAACTATGTAATAAGGAATTTAAGAGAATACTATTTAGAGAGGATGATTGAGAAAACTGCAGATGAAATCAAGGAAAATACATATAAAACATTTAGAAGGATTCAGAAAACAAGCTGACAGAATTAATGAAAAATTAGAAACCGTACAAAAACAGAAACTAGCCACAAAATTAATACTAACACTTTGTTGTTGTTGTTAGGTGCCATTGAGTCGGTACCGACTTATAGCAAACTTATGCACACAGCAGAATGAAACACTGCCTGATCCTGGGCCAGCCTCACTACTATTGCTACGCTTGAGTCCATCGATGCTGCCACTTGACCAATCCATCTCATTGGAGGTCTTCCTTTTTTTCTCTGACCCTCCACCTTACCAAACATGATATCCTCCAGCGACTGGTTCCTCCTGACAATATGTCTGAAGTATGAGAGATGAAGTTTGGCCATCTTGGCCTCCAAGGAGCACTCTGGCTGCACTAACACTTTAGAAATAGATATTTGGAAGAGCAAAGTAGTAGAATTGAAGTAGTAGAAGAAGTAGTAGAAGACTGAAGTAGTAGAAGACTGAATTACTGAACTTGAAGACAAACCTCTCAGTATTCACCAGCTAGAGGAACAATCAGGAACAATCAGGAAAAAAGAATGAAAAAATTTAAAGAAAGCCTGAACTTTATGTGGGACACTATCACAGGAATTACATGTAATCAGAATTCCAAAATAGGAAGAGACAAAAACAAACAAACAAAAAAGTGGTATAAAGAAAATTGCCCAGTAGTTGTTGGAAGAAAACTTCCTAAACCTTATGATAGATGAGGACCAAGACATTCAAGAAGCTGAACAAACCCTATATAAGATAGACTTTAAAAGAAAATAACTAAGATGTATTATAATCATGTTGTAGTCCTGGTGGTGCTGTGGGATAAGCACTTTACTGCTAACCACAAGGTCAGTGGTTCAAACCCATTGGCTGTTCCTTGGGAACCCTGTGAATCAAAACCAACACAATGGCACTTAACAACAACAACAACATTATAATCAAACTTTTCAAAACAAAAGACAAGGACAGAATCCTGAGAGCAGCTCAGAAAAACTAAACATTACCTACAAAGGAGAACTAATTAGACTGCAGTAATCATGTAGGCAAGAAGACAATGGAGTAACATACATAAAAGTCTGAAAGAAAAAAATGACCTACCAGGAGTCATATACCCAGCAAAAGTATCCATCAAATATTATATGAAACTAAGACATTTCTAATTAAATAGAAATTAAAAGAATTTGCAAAAAATACTAAAGAGATTTCTTTGGGCACAAAACCAACAATAATAGCAGGAAAGAACCTGAGACTAAAATACATGACAATATCACCTAGAACTCAGCCCAGATATAGGAGTGTTGTTATTAAGTTCCATTGAGTTGATTCCGACCCTTTATAGGGTTTCCAAGGAGCAGCTGGTGAGCTTGAACCACTGACCTTGCAGTTCAAATGACTTTACAGTCTGAAGCACTAGCCCACAAAGCCACACCAGGACTCCAGATATAGAAGTAGTCAAAGTAAAACCTTCAGGACTGAAAATAGGGAACCAGAGATACCAGTTAACATCATAAAACCATAAAATAAAAAAGTGAATAATGTAGTTACAGTGCTTCCAAATCAAGAGGAAATCAAGTGCATTTCAAGAAAAAAAGAAATAAGCAAAAATAAACAACTGTATGTAACCTTTAAAACTGTTGTTGTTGTTAAGTGCCATCAAGTCAGTTCCAACTCATAGTGACCCTGAATAGGGTTTCTGAGGCGTGGCTGGTGAGTTTGAACTGCTGATCTTGTGGTTCAAACTGACCTTGTGGTCCAGTGCTTATCCTGTAGTACCACACCAGGACCCCACAGCCCTAAAACTAGAACAAGCCTTATCCCTAGTCCATCCCCTACTCCCAACACTAACCCTAGTACTAATCGTAACAGTAAATGAAGTCCTAGACCTAGCCATAGTCCTAATCCTACACCCTCCGCCCCCCCAGAAAAACCACATTGAAAAAAATAAATAAAAGACATCATCCATTAATAAGAGAAAAAATGATTTATAATATTTAAGAGACCTTACTAGAATTTAAAATGGAACAGCTTACTTTAAGCAGAGTCTTAAGCACTTTGCTAGTGCCATTCTTATAGAAATCATGCATTTTCCTCCTTTGTTAGATACCTGAAAGAAAATGTGTTTGTTTTTGTTTTGTTTTTTAATAAAAGAAAAAGTATTAAAAATCAAGTTGTTTACATCTTACCTAGGAAATGTCAATCCACCTGGACAAAAGTAACAAAGGGATGAAGAATGCTAGCACTGTGCCACCATGAGTCAGCATGAGGCCAGTGCCCTCAGACACTGGCTTCTGTGAGCATGTCTTGGTGCCAGGGTGGAGCAGGCACTGCCTCTCAGCATCTGGAGGGTACATGAGTGGTTGCATAAAGAAACACTCGGTGTGGATGAGGCGTCGGAGCTTAGACTGGTGCTTGTTGCCAGCTGCCTCATCATGGACAGATGCTGCACTGGGAAGGAGAGCCTGTTGTTCTCCATGTATGGATACTTTAGCTTCTTTGCTTCACCTGGAAATGACCTTTAAAATCATAAAGTGACTCTTTTTCCCTAGATCCACACACTGAGTATTTCATATTTGTTCTTACAGGAAGTTGTTCAACTGCCTTTAGATTTTGTGAAGCAGCTTTGTTTAAAGATACAGGCCAAAAGACCAGGTAAGGGCTTTTCAAATTATCAATTTGTTAATAATTTAAAATATTCCACTTGAAAAGGGACATTATCACTGTGTTAAGTAGATGTTGTGTTCTCATCAAATCTGTTGCCGTGAGGTTGGTTTATAAATATGCATATAATGCTTGGAGCGTCATCATCGTGGGAGAAGTCTAGGAAGCTCTTGAATACAGTTGTGGATATCAGATCGCCAGATCATAGAGTATATGACCAAGAATTAACTAAAACAATGTCATAACATAGAGAAAGGAATTGGAGGAGCTATAAGTAGGGCAAGGCAGGGTAAAAACCTGAGAGAATCAAGGGAAGTCATTATAGTCAACGAGCAATAACAGGTTGGCTTGATCCTAGAGGTTGGCAGGACCGTGCTCCCTGAAACTGGACTATAGTCTTGCCTGTTTATCCTCCTGGAGGGAGCCAAGGAGATGTGTTAATCTCTGTGGTGATCATTTTGCTTGTTATCACCAAATACATTCTTGCCATCACCAATTGTACCTTTCCTGTGCACTTACTGGTTCCGAGAATATCAGTAACTAAGTCAAAGACCTTACTGACAGAGATTGAGGACTTAACATGCAGACCTTGATGAGGATGGAAATGCCTTCTTAAGAAAGCACAGCCAGGTTGTATAAATAGCAAATGTAAATCTCCTGATTTGATTAAGAAAAAGAGAGCAAAGAGGACATCAGGGCCCTGGGAGCCTGAGGTTGGATGGAGCAGTATGGAGCAGGTCATCCTTGCTGGAAAGGCCCAGGAAGTGGGTAGAGGCCGCTGCCCACAGCCAAAGTAGGACAGTGCCTTGGCTCTACGTTTTCTAATCTGGATGAAGACAAGCTGCAGGTGTACTCTTGGAGTCCGCTATCCAGCAGCAAGTGCGGCTTGATCTGTCATTTTCTGCTGTGGTTAGTTGTCCATTTGATTCTGATTTATTGTGACCCCATGTGTGCAGATTAGAACACCACAGGGTTTCCAAGGCTGTGACTTTTTGAAGCAGATTGCCTGGGCTGTCTTCTGAAGTGCATTTGGGTGAGTTTGAACAGCCAACTTTTGAGCTAGTAGTCACACTACTTACTAGTGACATGACTGGCTGGTCTTGATAAATTGTGATGAGTCTTGCTATGGAAGAAGGACTTTTGTCTACAGTGCAATTTCTAACAGTTAGGCCTGAGGGACGATTGGTGTTGGATATTTGGAAGAAACACTGGTTTAAGAGGAATGTAAAGACTTTTTCTGAGTACCTTGTTAGATTAGTGGTATCCTGGGCTGGAGCCTCCTTTCTCTCCAAGAGTCCTGGAAGTTGCAGGTTGAGGCTAGACTGCCTTCATTTTGACAACAATTCCAAGTTTAGGAGTCTTCAAGACCACCTTCAGGTTTAATAATTGGCTGGAAGAACTCAGCAAACCTAAGGGAAACCATTACCCTCATGGTTTTGATTTACAGCAGTAAACAGCTCAGATAAGAACAGTTAAGGAAAGAGCTGCTTAGGGGAGGATCCAGGAGCGGCCCCATGTGAAGCTCCCCTTGTTCTCTCCTGGTGGAGCATTGTCCAGCAGGGATGCTCTTCCAGTCCCATCATATGGAGAAGGCCACCTGCCCATAGGATCAATCTCAGTCTCTTGCTCCTTGGATGCCAAGCCACTCCCATATGGTTCAAAGTCCAGATAAACAAAGGCAATTCTGTCAGGCAGAGCATACCTAGGCCCTAGCTATCCCCTTCAAGGAGTTGGAGCCAAGGTTGATACTTAAGGTTGCTGCAGATTTCCATCTTGTCCCGTGTCACACTGATTCTCAGGTGATCCCTGCTCTTTTTTCCTAGAATCTCGCTGTGACAAGGACCTGGACACTCTCAGTGGTTATGCTATGTGCCTTCCTAACTTGACCAGACTTCAGACCTACCATTTTGTGGAGCATCGGCCAATTCTATGTGTAGAGATTAAGGTGATTTTGGTGAGAGGGGAAATAATGTGGGTAAAAAGGGACAAGGCAGTTCCCTGGTTATAGCTGGGTTATCTTTCAACACTGTGCTTCTCTGTCTAGTGCATGTTTTTCTCTAGAAACCTGTTCTGCAGGCTCATGGCATACTGACCACTCCTCACTGAACCCAACAGCTCCTTCTCAGGTCCACGTGACCCCTAGAGATTTACCTGCTCATTCTCCTTTCCACCCTAACCACCTGTACTCTGTGCCTCCACCAACCAGAGTTCAGGCAGGGGAACGGGCAAACCAGAGGAAGCTGGGCGAGATGGTGCCCTCTGCATTTTCCTCAAGGTTCAGATCACCAGCTGCCCCTCCTTCCTCTGTATGGCTCCTTCTGCTGTGTTCCCTTTTCCTGTGGTTGGCATTGCCTACTGTATTTCAGAAGCTCAGTTTGTAAGACAAGTCATTAGACTGGGTGGCACTCAGTTCCTTTGTTTGTGTCCTGCTCAGGAGTGATTTTTCCAGAGGCACAAAGATCTGTTTAACCCTTAAAAGTTCTAATTTGTCATGGATTCCAGATTTGATTCATGCTGAATCTGGAACGACAAAGGGCACTTATTTCTCTTCACATTGCATGACTGAGGGGGGATTTGGCAAGGTTAAGAGTCCCCTTGCTTTAGTTCTGTGTTGTCCCAAGGGTGGCAGGTCAGATCTCCCCAGGAAGGCCCCCACCAGATGTCCTAGGTCATTGCTTATCTCCTCCTGTACCTCCATAGCACCCACTTATGGGTCACCACTTGGCACTAAACACTCACATTTAGGATAGACTTGTGTAGACAGGCGTTGTGGCTCCCCACCCAGAGTGTGAATGTCTCAGTACTCCAACACCAAGACAGCCCTTGGCAAACAACTTGGTATGTGTTTAATGGTAAGGCCATTAACTTTTAAAAGGCAGTTCCGTGATTTTCTGGCAGCATAGCAACTATCAGATTGGCACCTTCCAATTTCACATATCACTTGTCAGAGGGAACAATGGTGTGCTTTTTGGAGCTCTGGGCAGAATCATACTTGTTAGAGGAAACAGTGGCGTGCTTCTGGAAGTCAGGATCTCTGAGCAAAATCACACCCCTCCAAGTCTTTCCACTTGCACATGGAGAGACAAAGCTCTTCTATTGTACCTTTGTCAAGCAGGTAGTAGAGTCATCACATTTTTACCCCCTAAGAAAGAGTTCTGATCTTATACCCTTTAGAGACAAAAAGATGTGTGTGTAATATGATGAGGAGACATCAGTTCCCACTGAGAGCTGAAAGTAAAATGTTCGAGGTCCTTTATACCTAACCCTTACCAACCTCTGCTTTGCATTTCTTTGTCTCATAGTTTGTTGTGTGTTTTGAAAGGTATGTGATTTCTTCTGGTTTTAGTTCTCTAGTGTTGCTACAATAGAAAGATCACAGATGGATGATTTTAGCAAGCAGAAATTTAATTTGTCACAGTTTGGAGACTAGAATCCTGAATGCAAATGCAGAATAAAACTACAACAAAATTAAGAGATTCTCTGTCATGCCCACTAATGAGAGATCCCATACCAATCAGACTGACAAAAATGTAAAAGTCTTGGACCTAACATTGGAGAGGAAGTAGGGCATCAGGTACTCTCTTTTTGCTTTAGATACCATTGTTAATTGATACAACAATTTGGAAAGCAATTTGGCAATATATTGTAAAAACTCAGGCTTTCTTATGACCTGAAATTCCTCCTCTGTGACCTCCACAATGGTCTGTCAGTTTGTCATACTGGATAGTTTGCATGTTGCTGTGATGCTGGAAGCTATGCCACCAGTATTTAAAATACCAGTAGTGTCACCCATGGTAGACAAGTTTCAATTGAGCTTCCAGACTTAAGACATAGCAGGAAGAAGGAGCGACGGACTACTTACTAAATTTAGTCACTGAAAATCTTACGTACAGTAGTGCTGTCAGGTAGCACCAGAATATTGAATATTGAAACATGATGAAGAGCACCAGACTATTGTCAGATATAGTGCTGGAAAATGAGCCACTCAGATTGAGCCACTCAAAATACATCTGGGTCCAACAACACACACAAAATAATACATCACGACCAAGTGCGATTCTTATCAGGGATGCAAGAATGATTCAATATTAACTAAACAATCAATATAGCCCACCATATAAATTTTAAAAAAGGAAAAGAACCACATGATCGCATTGATTGTTGCAGAAAAGACATTTGACAAATCCAATATCCATTCCTGATAAGAACACTCAACAAAGTAAGAATTGAAAGGAAATTCCTCAGTATAATTAAGAGCATATATATAAAACCAATAGCCAACATTGTTCTCAATGGAGAGAAACTGAAAGCCTTTCCTTTGTGAACAGGAACCAGACAAGGATGCCCTTTATCACCGTTCCTATTCAATATTGTGTTGGAAGTCTTAGACAGAGCTTTAAAGTAAGACAGGGAAATTAAAGACATCCAGATTGGCAAAGAAGTAGTAAAACTCTCGCAATTTGCAGATGATACAATCCTATACATAGAGAACCTCAAACACTCGACAAAAAAAAAAACAAACAAACTAATAGAACTCATTGGAAGATTCAGCAAAGTGGCAGGATACAAGATCAACATACAAAAACTAGTCAGATTCCTCTGTACTAATGACAGTGCTGAAAAGGAAATTAGGAAAGCAATACCATTTACAATAGCCACCCAAAGGGTAAAATATTTAGGAATAAATCTAACCAGAATAACAAAAGACCTATACAAAGAAAAGTGCAAAACACTACTGCAAGAAACCAAAAGAGTGTTAAAAAAATGGAAGAATATACCATGCTCCTGGATAGGAAGACTTAGCATTGTGAAAATGCTACACAAAGCAATCTACACATATAATGCAATCCCAATCCAGATTCCAATGACATTCTCTAAAGAGATGGAAAAAATTATTACAAATTTTATATGGAAAAAAAGAGTCTCTGGATAAGCAAAGCACTGCTTAAGAAGAAGAATGAAGTTAGAGGCCTCTCACTCCCTGATTTCAAAATTTACTACATTGCTACAGTTGTCAAAACAACCTGGTAGTGGTATAATAAAAGATACGTAGATCAGTAGAACAGAATTGAGAATCCAAAAATTAACCCATCCACATACAGCCAGCTGATCTTTGACAAAGGGTCAAAGTACAATGAGTGGGGAAGAAATAGTCTCTTCATCAGATTGTATTGGCAGAACTGTAAATCAGTATGCAAAAGATTTAAACAAGACCTTTACCTCATGCCATATACAAGAACCAACTCAGCATGGATTGAAGACCTAAATGTGAATCCCAGAATTATAAAGGTCATCAATGAAAAAACAGAGACAAGTTTAAGGGCTCTAATACAGGACACACATTGGCTATCAAACATTGTGAGAATTGCACAAACCAAAGAAGTCAAAATAGATGATTGGGGCATACTAAAAATTAGAAACTATGTGCATCAAAAGATTTCACCAAAAGAGTAAAAAGGGAGCCTATGGAATGGGAAAATTTTTTTGCAGTGATGTACCAGATAAGGGACTAAATTCTAAAATCTATAAGAAATTACAACACCTCTACAAGAAAAAGACAAATAACCCAGTTAAAAAATGGGCACAGGACATAAGCAGACACTTCACCAAGGAAGAGATTTGGGCAGCCAACAATCATATGAAGAAATGTTCATGTCATTAGCCATTGGTGGTGGTGGTGGTGGTGGTGGTGGTGGTTATGCGCCATGGAGTCTTAACTGACTCATAGTGACCCTGTACAGGTGCAAATCAAAACAATAATGAGAAATCATCTCACACTAGCAATAGCAGCAAACTTCTAAAAAACAGAGGACAATAAATGCTGGCAAGGATGTGGAAAAACTAGGACCCTCCTACATTGCTGGTGGGAATGTAAAATGGTTCAAACACTGTGGCAAACAGTATGGCACTTCCTCAGAAAGTTGGAAATAGAAATACCTTATGATCCAGAAATTTCTCTACTTGATGTATAGCCACAAGAAATATGAGCCATAACATGAGTAGATATATGCACACTAATGCTTATCACAGCACTAATCACAATAGCTAGCGAAAAGATGGAGACATCCTAAGTGCCCAACAATGGAAGAATGGATAAACAAACTTTAGTACATAGACACAATGGAATATTATGCTACCTTGAATAGCAGTGAAGCTGCAAATCACTGTATAGCATGGATGAAACTTGAGGACATTATGCTGAGTGACATTAGTCAGTCACAAAAGGACAAATATTGCATAAGACCATTATTGTAAAAACTTAAGATACCCATACTAAAGGGAGAAAAATAAAAATCTTTTTTGACTACCAGGGATGGGAGGGAGGGGACGATACAACACAGGTTAGGGGTAGTCACATCACATTTTGGGTGTTGGGGAGGGCAATACACCAGTAGGGGGTGGGGGATGGAAGAACAAGGTAGATAGGGGAACACTTAGATTTGCATGGGCTAAAATGGGACAGAAGTAAATAATAATGTATGCTCAACCTTGGAACAACAGAACTCTGTGTTACAGGGTTCGAGGCATAGTCTGAATGGGTAAAAAAAGGGGAAATAATGTTAAGATGCTTGACTGTCTTATGGATATTGGTTTCCCTTACCTACTATTGTAAAATAGACACTTGAGTAAGATAGATAGGAATATCGGGAAACATGACTACAGAAAACCTGTAAGCCTGTCTTCAGCCTATAACTGATTGGAATAGCTAAAAGGGGTTCTAGAACTTGTCCTGTGAAATAGGCTTCTTACGGAGCTCTTATACTGTATAGTACTGTATAGTACCATTCCCACTTGAAATGACATGCACACCAACCTAGAGCAGCTAGAGGAATAGAAGATACTTCCTGAAAGAAAGATCAGGAAAAAAAAAACAAAATAAAAAATGGCAACGATACCCATGTGACCTGGACCGAATGACTGGATGATAGGAGCTCAATCAGGAGAGGAAAGAAGAAGGGGGGTGGGGGGGAAGAGTGAGCTGATACAGTCTGATGAACTTGACCTATACCTATGGAGCAGCAACTCAAAAGAGGGAACAAATCCTCACAGCAAGAAACATTCACACACACAC
>NW_006408930.1:1231658-1233244 GCF_000296735.1 Chrysochloris asiatica | reverse complement strand
TTTCATTTCTTTTATATCCAAAAAAAAAAGAGATTGACTTATTACGACCTACTCTACATTAGTTAGGAGCTCTGGTAGCTGCAAACTGCAAGGTCAGCAGTTCGAAACTACGAGCTGTTTCGTGGGAGAAAGATGAGGCGTTCTGCTCCTGTAAAGATTTATAGCCTCGGAAACCCTGTACAGGGTCGCTATGAGTTGGAACTGACTCCACGGCACACAGCCACCACCACCACTCTACATTAGTACTGTCTCATTAACATGACAAAGAAAACCCATATTCCCCCAATAGAATTCTAATCACTTTATAGAGGATAAGATTTATAGCATGTTTTGCTGGGACATAGTTCAATCCACAACATTCTCTAAACACTTTTTCTTCTTTCTTTATTTTGCAGCCGAAATGTGGGTTTATTCCTTTCTCCAGTGATGTTACACATGAGATGAAGCATAAAGTGTGTCGTTACTGCATGCATCAGCACCTCAAGGTATGTGTGGAGAGTAGGGGCCCAGAGTGCTTTCTGGGAAGGTTCTGTATGAATGAATGGGTTGCTTGATGGGACACTGGACTTGAGGAGTAAAAAAAAATGTAGGTCTCTATTAATGGTTTTTTATTTATGAGTAGTTTATATTCATCTTTTTATTAAATTGAACTACATAATTCACATCCCATAAAAATGAACAACTCAGTGGGTTTTAGTTTTTTTGTAAGGTTGTGCAAACATTGCCACTATCTGATCCCAGAAAAATTATATCACCCTAAAAAGAAACCCAATATCCAAACCCAAATCCCTCCCTTCAGTCCACGGTAATTGACCTACCTTCTGTCTCTGTTGATTTGCCTATTGTAGACATTTCATATAAATGAACTCATGTATGTGGTCTTTGGTGGCTAGCATCTTTTACTCAGCATATTTGCAAATTTCATCAATGTTATAGAATATATTAATACTTGATTTGTTTTTATGCCAAACAATAGTCCATTTTAAGGATATACCACATTTTTTTCTCCACCTTTTTTGGCTTACTGGGTCATATAGTAACTCTTTTTTAACAGTTTCAGAAATGATCAAACTGTTTTCCAAACTGGTTACACCATTTTATGTTCTCACCAGAAGTTGATGGGGGTTCCAAAGTCTCTACATTCTTTCCAACACTTAGTGAGGATTTCTGCTCCTGCAAAGATTTACAGCCTCAGAAACAGGATCGCTTGATGTGAGTCGGAACAGATTCGATCGCACTTAACAACAGTAGGTGTGAAGTGGTATCTTGTGCGTTTGATGTACATTTTTCTAATGACTCATGACACTGAGCAGCTTTTCATGTGTTTTTTTGGCCATCTATATGAGGAAGTTTCAAAAAGTTTGTGGAAAAATTGCAGTATCTTTTTCCTGACTTCTTCCTTATTTTTCTCAACTCCATTGTAAAGTGTTTTGAAACATTTTATAATCATTTTTCTGAATTCTTTCTCAGGCATTTCCAAGGCCTGCCCTCCTTCCAGAATGGAGTCCTGGTCTACTTCTAGGTCTTTTGTCTCAGGCATTTTATCTTGTTTCTGGACATGTGCTGATATGGTCATCTGCTTTTGC
>NW_006408930.1:1228301-1231558 GCF_000296735.1 Chrysochloris asiatica | reverse complement strand
ATTGGAACCATGGCAGTGAGATGATATACGATGGAATGAATGTAAAACTAAAGTTCTCCCATGTAAACTATCATATAATTTACAATAAAACATTAAAAAAAAAAAAAAAGTCAGCCTTGAGAAACAATGAGTGTAAATGACTAATGGGGTCATGTAAACTACAGCCTCCATTCACCAGAAGAACTAGATAGTGCCTGGTTGCTAGTATTGACCACTTTGATTAAGATCACACAAGTGATTCTGAACAGAGAGGGAGAAAACAAAACATAGAGCAAACTTCAAATTCATGAAAAAGACCAGGTCTGATAGAAATTGGTAGAATCCCTGGAACTGTGGTCTGTAGACACCCTTCAAGCCTGGAACTGAACCCACCCCTGAGGAACAACTTTCAACCTAACAATGGTGCTAATGGTATGTCATGGAGTTTGTTCTGACTCATTGTGACCCTGTCTAGGGTTTCTGAGGTTGTAAATCCTTATGGAAGCAGAAATCCTCATCTTTTGCCCATGGAATGGCTGGTAGATTTGAACTGCTGACCTTGAAGTTTGGTTAGCAGCCCAGCTCATAACCTACTATAAAATCAGGTTTCTTGCCAAACAACAGACAAGTCTATAAAGTGAATACTCACATTAGGGAAGAATGCACTCCTTAGTGTGACCAACCATAGGAGACCAAAAGGGAAGGAAGCATTTACCTTCAACCAAAAGTTCAGAAGATTGGAAGGGGCAGGGAAGGATGAATGGAACTGGGGATCCCAGGGAGGGAGCAGGAAGAGTGCTGCTACATTAAAGGGATTATAACCAATGTCACACAACAAAATGTGAATAAATTATTGAATTAAAAAAAAAATGACAATCTATTTGGCTATTACAAGAACAAGCAAGCTGTTTGCTGGGGCTCCATCAAGGCAAGCCATGAAGTCTTTTCAGGACAAGCTCCCCTCCAAGACTGAAACTCAGAGGGAACACACAAGCAGGCATGTAAGCTCACCAGCGATCATGTTGGTACACATTTGAGTGGAAATGGGGGAAAGTTAGTGATCAAGATATGGGCTGAGTTTCCGGTGAAAGAGGCTTCCTGTGGAGCCTCTGCATTGCATAAAACCATAGGTGGAATCCTGAACCCCATCCAGAATCTTCTGAGGTGGGAAACTTCCACTTGAAAGGACAAGTAGACCAGCCTGGAGTGGCTAGAAGAACAGAAGATACTTCGTGGAAGAAAGACCGGCAGGAAAAATCAAGAACAATAATGGCAGTCTGATTGACTACTGCAAGAACAAGCAAGCTGTTTGCCTGGGAGCCATCAAGGCAAGTGGTTGGGTCCCCTCAGAGCAAACCCCTTCCAAGACTAAGACTTAAGGGGAATACACGAGCAGCCATGTTGTCTGGCTGGTGACGACATTTGTCACCGATAAGGAGAAGTGGGGGGGAAAAAACAATGAAGTTGTGAGCTAAGTCCGACTCCTGTGAACCCAGGTAGAGACCTGGTTGGACATAAGTATGGCAAGACCTGGGGACTCCTGGGCTCAGAGACAGTGACATGGCCACAGAGGACTAGAGTGGAGAGTGAAGTGTCCAGCTGATGTGAAATGAGGGGAGATGCACAAGAACATTCATACTTGCAGATAGTACCTAGTTGACCTTGCTTCAGTGGCTGAATGATTAGAACTCAACTAGAAGAAGAAAGAAGAGGAAAAAAAGAGTAATCCACTACAATTTGATGAACTTGATCTACACTTAAGGATGTTGTAGGTCAAAAGAGGGAACAAATCTTTAGAGTGAGGATCATTCCCACCCCCTTGGTACACAGGGTTGACAGGGATGGGCAACTTAGACATTGCTTACCCTGAATGTGGGGGCTACAAAGGCAAGAAGTGACTGGCTTACAAGCTTTCAAGAGGGGGTGGGGGAAGGTAGAATATCCACTGAGTGGTTTCCATTCTGTTGGGATGGGGCTGATGAAAGGAGATGGGGATAGCACTCTTGTGGTACAATAGTGAATAATTGCTATCAGGACTGACTGTGAGGGTTGGAAATGTAAAAGTAGACATTTTGTAGCAAAAGGAAGGGAGTGATTGACGTTGCAGTCCAGGATTGGAAGTCCCTGGGACCATCAAGTGAGAAGAGTGGAGTGCGGGACCCTACCCAGAGAAGCAGTGATGCCAGAAATGGAGCCAGAGATGATGACGTGAGGAGATAGAACATCTGGGGACTCTGGACACAGAGAGGGAGAGGGGCTGTGTGCTGACGGCCGGAGGGACAGATTTGCGGAGTATACCCTTTGGTTGTTTGATGATGCATGGAGGGGATTGTAATCATTGCAATGAAATGAAATACAGTAGGATGAATGTAAAGCTAGTGTTCTCCCGTGTAAACTATCACATAATTCACAATAAAAAATAAAAAAAAAGATATGGGCTGAGTTTGACCACATTTCATAGACTCCTGTTGACTTTGAGATGAAAGAGAGAAGAGGAAAGGCAGGTTGGTCCGATGTTTGGGGAGACTTGGGAACTCCTGAGCCCCTGGACATTAACTTAGCCATGGAGGACACCCAAACTTGCAGATAATGCCATTTGGCCTAGCTTCGATGGCTTGATGACCAGAGCTTGACTAGAGGATGATAAAGAAATTTGTTAAAGAAAGCTAGTGTAAATTGCTACAATTTGATGAACTTGACCTATACCTATGAGTGTAGTAGCTCAAAATACCAACAAGAGGGTAGGAGTCTTCACATCAAAGATCAAACATATCCCCTCAGTACACAGGGTTGATAGGAACTGGCAACTGAAGACATTGGCTACCTAAAACGGCATTGGAGGATAGGCAGGGGTTGGTGGCTATAAAGGCAGGAAGTGACTGGCTTACAAGTTTTCAAATGGGAGTTTAGTTTCAGAGTGTGTGTGGGGAAGGTAGAATCCCCACTGAATAGTTTTCATCTTGTCTAAATGGGTCTGGTGAAAGGACATGGGGCAGGATTCTTTTGATTCAATATTGAGTAATTGTTATCATGACTAATTGTGATTGTCACAACTGTAAACGTAAAAGTTTTCAACATAAAGGGGGGAGTAGTTAATCTTACATTCCAGTAACAGTGGACCCTAGAACCATCAAAGGAAGTGAGCATAAATGGAATATGGGACCCTAACTAGAGAAGCAGGGACACCAGAGATAGAGGCAGAGTTGATGGCCTGGAGAGATACAGCATTATGGAAAGAAAAAGTCTGTGTGCCAGAGGCCAGGAGGCAGGCTTGAAGA
>NW_006408930.1:1220068-1222256 GCF_000296735.1 Chrysochloris asiatica | reverse complement strand
CCGGCCCGGCAGACTCAAAAGTACTCAAATTTTTTTACTTCAGCTCCAAACTCCACAAGCTATAAGCCCTCAAACCTTTAAAATACTCCTATTGCTGTGGTTCCGCGTTTTGGAGCTCTGTCCTGGATCTGCTTTGCCTGGTATTCTGTGTTATTGCTAACGGCGAACTTCACTGCACCTCCACCCGAGCCGCCATCAAGCCCTGCCTCCAAAAATTGCACTATCTTTTAAGAATCATATGTTTTCTTTGGAGAAATGGCTATTCAAATCCTTTGCCCTTTTTAAAATTAGGTTGTTCATCTTTTTGTTTTGAGTTTAAGAGTTATTTATATAATCTGGATTATAAACAAAAAGCACCCAACAGTTGCTGTTGAATCGATTTTGACTCATGGTGACTCCATGTATGTCAGTGTAGTCCTGTTCTTCAAGTGGCTTTCAGTGGCTGATGTTTTTGGAAGTAGATCTCCAGGTTTCTCTTTTTAGGTGTCTTAGTTATCTGGTGATGCTATAACAGAAATGTCATAAAAGGGTGACTTTAACAAACAGAATTTATATTCTCACAATTGAAGAGTCTAATTTTAGGGTGTTGGCTCTAGGGGAGGTTTTCTTTCTTTGTTGGCTCTGGAGGAAGGTCCTTGTCTCTTTTTTGAGCATCTGCTCCTTAGTGATTTTTATGTGGCTTGACATCTCTCTTCCCCAATCTCTGCTTGCTTGTTTAATTTCTCTTGTATCTGTTCACCTTACTCGATCTGTTTGCTGAACACATAATCTAAGAAGCTGGATTGTATGAAAAAGAACATGGCATCAGGACTGAAGGAAGGCTCATTAACAACCTGTGCTATGCAGGTTACAAGTCTTACTTGCCGGAAATGAATATGCCTACAAGTACTTACTCATGAAGGTCAGAGGCCAAGACTTCGATATAGATTTCACCTGAATATGAAGAAAACAAAACTAGATTGATAAACAGCATCATAGATGGTAAAAAAAAAAAAAAAAAATTGAAGTTGTTAATTAATTAATTAATTCTAAATCATGTCCATGAAAGTCAAGAAATCAATCAACAAAGAAATTTTTAATTGAAAAAACGTCAAACAATGTGTTGGGAAACTCTGTGGCAAAAAATTTCTTTAAAGTTTTAAAAAGCAAAGCTGTTACTTTCATGGATAAGGTGCACCTGACCTAAGATGTGGTCTTTCTTTTACCTCATATGCATGTGAAAGCTGGACAGTGAAATGGGAAGACTGAAGAATTGATGTATTCAAATAGTGGTGTTGACGAAAAGTATTGCCTATGTTGCCAGAAGAACAAATTGGTCTTAGAAATACAACCAGAATGCCCCCTAGGTTCATGACTTTGAGGATGCCAAGACTTTATCTCGCTTACTTTGCCATGTCATCGGGAGAGACCAATTCCGTAGGAAAGGACAACATATTTAGTAAAGGAAAAAGGGTCAGTGAAAATGAAGGAAACCTTCAATGAGACAGATTAACACAGTGGACTCAAATACACCAACATCATGAAGATGGAGCAGGACCGGGCAGTATTTTGCTCTGTTGTACATAAAGGTTGCCATGTGTTGGAGCTGATTCACCAGCAACTAACAGCAATCATATCTTTTTATTGAGAGTTCTCTTTTTATCTCTGGGTGTTGGTTGTGACAGTTGTTTTCCTGGGGTTTTTTTGTTTTTTTTTGTCACTAGGAGTCCTGGTGTGGCACTGTGGGTTAATGCGCCAGACTGCAAACCTGTTTCAACTGCAAGGTTGGCAGTTCAAGCTCACCAACTGCTCCTTGGAAACCCTGTAAAGGGTCGCTATGGGTTGGTACCGACTCGATGGTGCTTAACAACAATAACAACAAGTGTCCTTTACTGTTTAAAATTGTTGATTTAAGGTCTTTGTCTAGGAAGTCCTCTGAGACAGTCATCTTATGATTCCTTTTTTTTTTTTTTTGCTGTGTGTTATATTTTTTTGTTTTTCTGCATGTCTTGGCAATTTTTGATTCAAAACTAGGCATTTAATACAGTGTGGTCACTTTCCCCGGAATCTGCTATTGCTGTTTGTTATAGATTTTATTATTTGTTTAGTGATTTTTCTGTGTGAGTTTTTTTGGTTTTGTTTTGAGAGTGGAAGGTACATTTTATTGTTGGATTTGTCAGATCCAAAGCTGGGGCAACACTTGTTGTTG
>NW_006408930.1:1218067-1219968 GCF_000296735.1 Chrysochloris asiatica | reverse complement strand
AAAAAAAAAACACAAAACAGTTGGAATAGAAGCAAATATTCAGTGATGATACATGATGGGGATTGTAATCATTGCAGTGAAACAAAATACGATAGGATGAGTGTAAAACGATGTTCACCCATGTAAACTGTCACTCAATTCACAATAAAAGCTTTTTAAAAAAAGAAAAATACAACTGAAAAAAAAAAAACACCTGCCTCCTCAAAGTTGAGTTGACTGTGATGAGGCAAATGGAGAAAAGCTTTCAGGACCTTCAGTTGCTGATGGGGTAGAAGTCAAAATGAAGAGAAACAGCTGTAAACATCCATTAATAATCAGAACATGGAATGTACTAAGTATAAATCTGGGAAAATTGAAAGTTTGCAAAAATGAAATGAAATGCAACATTGGTTTCATAGGCATTAGAGAGGTGAAATGAACTGATATTGGCTATTTAAAATCTGACATGATTTACTGTGCCAGGAACAACAAATTGAAGAGGAATGGTATTGCATTCCTCATCAAAAAGTACATCTCAAGACCTATCTTGAAGTACAATGCTGTTTGTGGTGAGATAATTTCCATATGCCTACAAGAAGGACCAGTTAATACAACTATTATTCAAATTTAATCACCAACCACTAAAGCCAGTGATGATGAAATTGAAGAATTCTATCAACTTCTTCAGTCTGAAATTGATCATTCAATCAGGATGTATTGATTTTTAAACAACATAAAAGATGACTATACACATGGACTTCACCAGATGGGAAACTCAGAAATCAAATGGACTACATCTGTGAAAAGAGATGGCGGAAAAGCTCTGTATCATCAGCCAACACAAGGCCAGGGGCAGACTGTGGAACAGAGCATCAATAGCTCCTTTGCAAATTCAGGATGAAGCTGAAGAAAACTAAAACAAGTTCATGAGCACTAAAATATGACCCTGAATATATCCCACCTGAATTTAGAGATTCTTTCAAGAAAAGATTTGATGCATTAGATGCTAATGACTGAAAACCAAGACTTGTGGGATGACATAAAGAACATCATACAGGAAGAAAGTACAAAGTCATTATGAAGATAAGAAAGAAGACAAAAACCAAAATGGGTGTCAGAGAGACTTTGAAACTTGCTCTTCAGTGTAGAAATGCTAAAGCAAATGGAAGAAATGAGGCAGTAAATAGAACAGAAAATTTCAAAGGGCAGCTTGAAAAGACAAAGTCAAATTATTATAATAAAATGTGCAAAGATCTGGAGTTAGAAAACCAAAAGGTAAGAACATGCTCAACATTTATCAAGCTGAAAGAACTGAAAAAAAAAATTCAAGCTTCAACCTGCAGTATTGAATGATTCAATGGACAAAATATTGAATAATGCAGAAAACATCAAAAGAAGATGGAAAGAATACAATCGCTGTACTAAAGAAAATGGTCAAGGTTCAGTCATTTCAAGGAGGTAGCATATGATCAAGAGCCAGTGGTACTGAAGGAAGATGTCCAAGGTGCACTGAAGGTATTAGCAAAGCACAAGGCTCTGGGAATGATGGAATACAAATTGAAATCTTTCAACAAACTGGTGTGGTACTGGAGGCACTCATTCATCCACGCCAAGAAATTTGGAAGATACCTACCTGGCCAACTGATTGGAAGAGATTCATATTTATGCACATTCCAATGAGAGGTGATCCAAGAGAATGTGGAAATCATCAGACAGTATCATTAATATCACATGCAAGTAAAATTTTGATAAAGATAATTAAAAAATGGCTACAGCAGTACATTGACAGGACATTGCCAGAGTTCAGGCTGGATTCAGAAGAGGATGTAGAAAAAGGGATATCATTGCTGATGTCCGATGAATTTTGACTGAAGGGCATTTATGTGTGCTTTATTGACTACGCAAAGGTTTTCTGTTGTGTG
>NW_006408930.1:1191475-1209502 GCF_000296735.1 Chrysochloris asiatica | reverse complement strand
TTTTTTTTTTTTTTTTAACTTTTTATTATGATCAGTTTTCCATTCAACAATTCCTACACATTTTGCTTTTGATTACAATTCCTTCACAGGTCATTGATTACAATTTTCATAATGTAATATCACTTAGTCCCTTTCCGCCTTGTGTTTCCCATTTCCTTTATTCCTCCTTTCCTCACTCGTCTGAATTTTGCCCTTGTCCTTTTTATCTCAAAAGGTTGATAATTCTAAGGTCTTAGGCTGGGTTTTCTAGAGAAGCAAAACCAGTGAAACTTACATATGTTAAGAGAGGTTTATATCAACTCACCTCTCACAACTATAGAGGTGAGAGTCCCAAGTCTGGGTTAGAAGAACCAAGATCAGCAGGTCCAGCAGGCAGACAGGTTCGGCAAGCAGGCAGGCTGCTGATGTCTCCCCAGGACCAGCAGGTAATAGAGCAGGTCACTGGCTCAAATCCAAAGAACCAGAAGTTGAAGGATGAGTCAGATGCAAGATCCAGACCCAGCAGAAAGTAAACGAGATTTGCCTGAGAGTCTAGCATATTGGAAGCAGATCACACCCCCAAGGAGACATCTTCATAGCCAAACATCATAGAGTCCATTACGTTGTATTAGATCTCACTATGGGGATAACTACATCTCAACTGCCAAACCACCAAGAATCCTCGCTCAGTCAGTTTGACACAAATCCTTGACTATCACAGAGCACCTCACTATTGTAGACATGTCTGTTATTTGGGGGTGAATTCAGCTCCAGACCTGAAGTTTGACCAAGGACCGTAGTCTTGGTGATTTTCAAATCATTTTCTTTCGATGGTGGCTTTCATTTACTGGAATATTTTTTATCATAAAGCAGTACCTGGTCATATAATGGATAAAACATAGAATTACATGAATAGATAAAATATAGAATTATATAAAATTGTGTGCTTTATGAGTGCAATGTATAACAACTGCAAAAGCTTACCTTTCTTGAGGTAGTTCTTACTGGCAGTTTGCACATCTAGACAGCTAGACTTCTATGCAAATAAAAAATGTATAGTTTTTAAATAGAAATAAGATGATGCTTCCTACGTATTCCGCTACTGGCTCTCTTCTACCGTGGTGTTGTCTCTGCTACCTGAGACTTTACAGTGTTTCCTGTCATCACCGTACCCCTCCTGGGTACTTTCAGGGCAAGCGGTTGATGAGAAACTCCCCTTTAGCAATGTACTGCTTGTAAAGCAGGACTACTAGGACCTGTCTCCTAGGAGCTATCATTCATCAGCTGTGCAGGGAGCCATCACTGAGCCAGGTGTTGCATGTGGTGGTGAGCAGGGCCTGTGGAGCCCTTCCTCAGTGCCGGCAACCTAGTGGAGGTGGCCCACTGCAGAAAGACTGCGTTGCTGCAGTGGAGTGCTGTTCTCAGAGACATGCAACCTATTCAGGGACCCTCTCTGAGTCAGGTCAGGAAGGTCTCCCTGAAGAGGTCATTCTTCTGAGGAATGAGTTGCCAAGGTTGAAAGGGGGAAAGCGCCAAATACTCCATTTTAGGAGCATTGAGATGTGATGGGAGAGGACCTTTGAGAGGGGTTCTCAGAAGATGGGTTCTCAGCCCTCTCTCCTCTGGTCTCTAAGTTTATAAAGGTATGTTTTATTTAGTTATATCTTACATTCTGTCATACTGGCTCAAACTCCTTAAAGATAAGTTGTATTGGAAGGAAATATTAGTTTTAACAAATAGGGTAAAGCAAATAAAAATATTTCTTACTGTTGATATATATTTTAGTCAACATGTTGTGAACACCACAGTTTTTGTTTTTGTAAGCATTCGTCTTTTATTTATTTTTAAGTATTTTAGGATTTTCAAATTAATGAAATACTCATATGTGTGATATAAATTTGAACATCTGTGTCTCTAAACTGCATTCCTGTAGAAGAACTGCTAGGTTTGTTGAGTAGTCTTACAGGCTTTTTCTGTACATACTTGTAATGTGTTGTTGTTGTTAAGTGTTGTCCAGTCAGTTCCAACTCCTAGTGACCCAATATAGGATTTCTGAGGAGTGATTGGTGGGTATGAACCGGTGTTAATCCTACAGCATCACACCAGGATGCTACATACTCTAACATGTACATGCACAGACGCACATGCATTTTTTTTTTTAAAGCAGTTATGGGGTCATACTTTATGTGGTTGTTCTGCTGATTGTTTTTCTACTAAGTAACCTCTCAGGATTGTTCTTCAAGGATTTTCTCTGCATATTAGGATGTAGGCATGTATAGATGTAGACCCAAAGTGGCATATTATATGCATGGTTCTACCAATTGCTTTTTCAAATGATCATCTTAGAGACATTTAGCTCTACCTCTTTCTGTTAGTGGCTGCATTCAGTCTGCAGTTTGCCCACTGTGTTCCAGGCCCATGATGGAGGGTCTGTGGTTTACTTAGTCATGTCTCTGCTGATCATTTTCTACGTTTTACTGTAATAAGTGAGGATGCAGTAAATATATCCTTGAGCCTGTGCTTTTTGCCTATGCTGGGTTTTCTAAAGGAAGATCCCCAACAGATGGATTAATACAGTGACTGCAACAATGGGCTCAAGTCAAGTGAAGTAATAATTGTGAGGCTGGCACAGGACTGAGCAGTGTTTAGTTCCGTTGTATGTAGAGTTGCTATGAGTTGGAGCTGATTTGGTTGCACCTGACAAGAGCATTAAATTTTCTAGATTCCTAGTATATGGACCATGTCAGAGACACTTGGATTTTAAATTTTGATGAATACCAGCAAATTCTTTTTTAGAGGTAGTTCCAAATTATTTTCCTACCGGCAACATGAAATTATTTGTTAACCACGCTTGTTCCATTCCTGGGGCATATCATTTTAATGATTTTTGTTCATCAGACTACTCTATAAATTTAGTCTTGCAAGGTGAAGAAGGTGCTTGCTGCTTTCTTGGCCTGTCCAAATATCAGGCTGGCTAACTTCTTGAATCTCTTGGAGAAACAGAGACTTTCCTTAAGTGGGAATCTTGGTGCTTCCTCCCCAGTCCCCACTCCCAAGTCTGTGTGTTTACTTGGAAGCTTGATGGGATCTGGTGGGACCCTTATGCCCCCCGGGCTTGGCTATAGCCACCCTAATACTTCTGTGATCACTCGCACTGCCTTGTCCCATTGTGTCTCATGTTTCATGTCATTTTTTTTATAGGTAGCAACTGGAAAGTGGAAGCAGATAAGTAAATACTGCCCCCTCGATCTCTACTCAGGGTAAGAAAATGCTGCTTGTCTGACTCCTTGTGCGAGGCTCTCTAGTGATGGGGGTGATAGTGTGTGAAGGCCCCTTGCAGGTCTTTCCACCAGTGTCTCAGATAGTCCAGGCTCTGCTTTCATGCTCACAGACTGAGGCCATTGCCAACTGACTGGTTTTCTCCTTGAAATCCAAATCATGACTGGATTTGTCTTCTGGTAATACCCCAAACCAGTTGGATCTAAGCCCTTGCCCTTTTCCCATCTGGAACATCAGAATTCAGTTGTTTAAGCCTTTGCTCTCTCACACCTCTGGATAGGTGAAAACTCCCGCAGTAATGTTAGCCTGGCTGCAGGTGGCTCCTGTTGCCTTGGGCAAGTGTCTCTTCAGGCTCACATGCAGCAGCCAGTGTCCAGTGGCTGAGCAAAGTCCCAGAGACCCTTCCACAGACCTCCCTGACGTCCTTAGTGCACTTCCTCTAAACACACAGCAGAAATCTTCAAAGGACGATTTGAACTGCTTTTGAATTATATCAATAATACTTTCCCCTTTTAGAAATAAACAAAGAATGCACTTTGCCTTGAAAAGTTTGTTACAGGAAGCACAGAACAACTTAAAGATATTCAAGGTAAGAGTTGCTTCTATTTTATGGCAGTTTCTTGGGGGTGGAGTCCAGTGGATACCTTTGACCTTGTCCTAGGCATGGACATGTCCAGGTTCCTGCATCCTCAAGTCTGACAAGTCACCTGTGGCCTCGGGGATGATCAGGTGGACAGAGCTGTCTTAGGGATGGCTGAGGCTGTCTTAAGCCTCAATGCAGTGGCCCAGTGCTCTGCCAGCCCTGCTAATTATTGTTAGTCCAGAGCTTTGTACTTGAATCCTGCACCTCTCTCTCCTGAGAGTCCTTTTCCAGGGTGTGCACAGGTGTTTCTGCCATTGGAGCCAGTACTGGGGCTTATAGACCTGGTACCCTGGTGTGGGATTCTTGGTGAAACTCCATGGCCCTGTGTCCTCCAGGTAGAATGGTGCTCTCCAACCTGGACAAAGGGCAGCTATGTCCAGCTTCTCTCTGTCATTCTTCCTGACCAGTGTAGGTGAAATGGGCATAAGGGGATCTTGGAGGAGGGGTGGGGCAAGGTCAAGGAGGGAAAGAAGAGGGCAGCAGAGCATCCAGAGTGGGAATTAGGGCATCCACATAGAGAGGGAGTACAAAGTAAAGGAGTGAGAGCAAGGGGTGAGAAGGCGAGGGAATGAAAGTAAGAGGTAGAGGGGAGCAGGTGTGCGGAGAGGGTTGGAGGCTGCACAAGGCCTGGAGATGACTGTGGCTCTGGCTCAGCCTAAGAGAGCCCACAGTGGGTGCATGTTCCCTCGATTTACCATCTCCTTGCCTCCTCTTCATCAACTCCACTTATGTCTACAATGACATGAAGCATAAGTGATCATTTGTGAAAGGTTGAGGCTTCCTCCAGTGGTGGAGGTCCTCAGAGACAAGCCCATTCTGGAGTACGAATTGGGGAGGGCTGTTGCCTGCTCCTGTTGCCATTGAGGTCCCAGAGCCATCTGCAGAAACAGGACTGTCACATGGGATCCACCTTTTAACGCCATTGCTATAAGTCTGGCATGATTAATGTTGTAGAGGAGATTTTGTCCTTCTATTACTTGAAGGGTGCTCTGATCCAGAGTTCTGCTTAGAGATTAAAAGTAGGAGTGGCGGCCAGTCCCTGATTGCCTTCATCCTCGTTTTCTTAGAAACCCTGGGTCCTGATCCTGGGTTAAGTGGGGTGATGGCAGATCCTGAATTACCTACCCCTTGGTCTTGCCCTGGAACCTGGTCATGGAGGGGTGGCCATTCTCCTTTGAGAGAGAGAATGGCTTTGAAGAGCCCAACTTGTCAGCTAAGTACAAAACTCCAAGCTAGACAAACTTTCCTGTAAAGGTTCAGAGCCTACACAGCATTTTGCTCTTGGTGTTTTTGTTTTCACTTGTGACTTGAGTGAAGCTTTACAGAACAGAGCATTCAACAATTCATACACTTCGTCATATCTTTACAGTGATTGCATCCCTTCCATATACCATCAATTAACAGTATTTGCCTATATTCCCTTTGTCTTCCACTACCTTCATTTTTCCTATGACAACCTCTTCTTGCTGTATTGTCTTCCCATCCCTCAAATTAGCATATGTTGACCCTTTACCAAGTGAATAATTTTCTCTCCCTTTCTACTCCTGGTAATCATCAGTGGACTGTTTTGTGTTTTATTTAGCAAGATAACCTTTTCATTTTGTAACAGTGGTCTCATACAATGTTTGTCCTTTAGTGGTTGACTAATTTCACTCAGTATCATGTCCTTCAGGTTCATCCATGTTAATGAGGTCTTTTACAGATTTGTCATTGTTCTTCAGTGTTGCATAATATTCCATTGTGTGTATGTACCGAAGTTTGTATCCATTCTGCTACTCTTTGTCTCTTGACTGGTGCATTTAATCCATTCACAATTTATGTTAATTGTCGATAGGTGTGAATTGATTGCTGTCATTTTTGCTGTGTGTGTGTTGCTTTGTTTTGTATTGTTGCTGGTTTCATTGTTTCACATAAATTTCTGTGCTGAGATTGTTTTGTTTGTGGGTTTTCTTTTCATTTCCTTAATTGCTGTTATTTTAATGTTTACTAAATCTTTCTGATTTTCCTCTTTTTTATTTTGATGTAAAGGTATATTAATTTTCTATGAGGTTATCCTATAATTTATTAATTTTCTCCATGTTTAAAACTCTGTTACCTCCCCCCCCACCCCGTCGCAAAAAAAGTCTGTTTTATCTTGAAATCTACTTGATACCTCACCATTTAGAAATTCTGTATCTACACTGTTTCCTCTTTGTGCTTTGTAGTTGACTTCGTTGTAAACGGTATCTCTTGTTCCCTGTTTTCAGTCTTGTAGGTTTGTTTTGCTTTAAATACTGCAATATACGGATTGAGTTCTGGGTGGTATTCTCATGTATGTTAATCTCAGGTTGTTGTCTTCTGTTGTTGGTTCTCGTGCAAAACACCCCTTAGTATTTTTCTATAGTTGGTCTGAATATTACAAATTCCTTAAATTTCTGTTTATCTGAAAATGTCCTAGATTCACTGTCTCATTTTAAGGACAGCTTTGCTGGGTATATGGTTATTTGTTAGCAACTTTTTTCTTCCAGAGTTTTGTGTATGTCATCCCATTGCCTTCTTGTCTGCCTGCTTTCTGCAGAGAAATCAGAGTTTAATCTTAGTGGTTCTCCTTAATAGTTAACGTTTCATTTTTCCTGAGCTGCTCTCAGAATTTTTCCTTGTCTTTGATTTTTTTAATTTAATTATGCTATGTCTCTGTGATTTTCTTTTGGGGTCTGTCTTGTTTGGAGTTTATTCAGCTTCTTGAATGGTTACCTTCTCGTCTTTCATTATGTTAGGGACTCTAATTCTTTTTCAGATTGTTCTTCTAGTTTACTAGTATTGAGATGTTTACCTTCAAGGTCACTAGTTGGGCTTCCTTTGATTCAAATCTGTTTGTTCCCTTGCTCTTCCCATGTAGTGTCCATTTTTGTGATCTTATCATTAATTTTCTGAAGTTCTATGTGCAAATTTTATGTTGTTTCAGAATTTGCATTTATGTTGTCTATTCTTATATAGTGTTTACCTAAATTCTTCTAAAGTTTTTTTCTGTGTTGTTCTTGTTTTCCTTGATCTTTCTGTCAATTTTTTTAAGGTATCTAAGTATCAAGCTCTGGTAGTGTAGTGGTTATGAATCGGGCTGCGAACCTTAAGGTCAGCGGTTCGAAACTACCAGCCGCTCCGCGGGAGAAAGATGAAGCTTTCTACTCCCGTAAGGATTTACACCCTCGGAAACCCTGTACAGGGTCGCTATGGGTCAGAACCGACTTGATGGCACTTAACAACAACAACAACAACAAGTATCATTTAAAAAATCATTTCTTGGACATTTCATTACCTTTTCTTTCTCAGAAACATTTTCTGCCTCTGCATCTGGTTCATGTGTTGGAGCCACTCTCTCTTATTTCTTCATGTGAGCTAAAATCTTCTGTTGTCTCCAAGACATTGTGGTGTCATTGTGCTTATATTTAATTGATGGTTTTATTTTAGTGTGTTCTTAGGCTCTCACCAGCTGTCTCCTGGTGAGTTTGATTAGAGAATGGAAATATATGCATCATTTTCTGTTAGCTGTTCATACAGCTCAGTTTAGGATGGGTTTGACTGTGTTGTTGAGCAGGTGGTATAGGAGCTGGTAGTGGGTGGAGATACAAAGGATACAGTTGTGACTGAGCTGTGTGGGCATAGTTGCTCTCTTCTGTCAGGTAGAGCAAGTGGAGAAAACACACAGGAAAACAAAACAGAACAAACAGACAAGCAAACAACCGTGAAAACAGAACATAACAAAGGAGATACAAATGGGCAGCAATAAGAGAAAAACGGATATAATAACTAAAAAGAGAAAAGAGGGACAGAAAAATAGAGCTGTAAGAGAAAAAATAAAAGGAAGAGAAAAAAGCAGAGGGACGATGAAAAGAAAAAGACTAGAAAGTAGTAAAGAAAAATCAAAAGGAAAAGGAGATAAGGTTGGAAATGAGAAACAGAAGAAAAGAGAAAAAAACAAAAGTGGAGATTAAAAGGGTAAACATCACAAGAAGGGAAAGAGAGGAAGGAGGAGAAGAAAGAATAAACAAACCAAAGCAATGATAAAACAAAAGGAAAAACAAACAAAAAACCAGTACAGATGTTGGATCCAGAGAGGTAAAAACTCTTTGGGTAGGGGAGGGATGTGACATGTTTTCCTGCCCTAGATGGAGTGTCTATAGGCCTAGGTGTTATCTGTATTTAGGGCACCCAGTCTGGAAGTCCTGGTGTGGCGCTGTGAGTTAATGCACTAGACTGCAAAGCCGTTTAAACCGCAAGGTCGGCAGTTCAAGCTCACCAGCTGCTCCTCAGAGACCCTATACAGGGTCGCTATGGGTCGGAACTGACTCAATGGCACGTCACAACAATCTGGAAGTAGAGTCCTGGTGTGGCGCTGTGGGTTAATGCACTGGACTGCAAAGTCTGCTTGAACCACAAGATCAGCGGTTCAAGCTCACAAGCTGCTCCTCAGAAACCCCTATCCAGGGTCCCTATGGGTCGGAACTGACTCGATAGCACCTAACAACAACAATCTGGAAGTAGATTGACTAAGTGAAGTCATTGTTCGAGTGAGATAGGCAGCTTAGCCCTGAGACCCCTGAAATAGAGCACAGCAGGAACACCCTGGACTCACCCCAATGGTGGGGAACAGTTGTCCTGATGGCACTAAGCAGTCTCTTTCATGACACTGCTGTGTCATGGTGGGCTCCCCGCTGGGAACCACCATTCTCACACAGCTGTCAGTCTGCTCTGTGTGAGGTTCAGCTTTTTACTTCCCCTACCTGCCAGGCTCTGAGGGGTCACTCAGTGTGCTCTGTGTCCTCCATGGGGCTAGGCTCACTACTTCCAGCCATACTTTGTTGTGGACCCAGGGGGCTGCTGCCATGCCCGCCCCCCTATCCCCAGCTTTGCCATGCTACTGTCCCAGGTGCTCTGCCTCAGGAGGACTTGCTTTTCCTTCGTTTGCTTTCAAATAATCCTCATGCTTTTCTTGATGATCTCCCTGGTCTCCTCTGAGCTGTAGCCAGTGCTTGTGCTGGTTGTGTCCCCTCTCATAGGGACTCTCAGGGCTGCTGAATCCCAGGCCATGATCAGGGACAGTGCTTTCTCCATACTTCCTGTTGGAGTGGATTGATCCATATTGTCTACTGCTGCAGTATAAATAATCCCAAGTTTAGCAGCTTCAAACAACAAATATTTACTTGCCATTTGTATAGCCAGGCTTAGGAACTGCTTGGCTGGTTGAAGTCCAGGGACTCGTGACACCACTTCCATTTGGAGGCTCCCAAACAAAGAGGCTGCTCAGTGTGGGAATTCTCAGCAGAGGCACAGCACAGCCAAGATGGAGCAGTGTCTTAGATGACTTAGTCTGGTGACCTACATGCTGTTCCTTCCGCCGTCTGATGTGGGTTCTTAGACAAGCCTGGTACTGTGTGGAGGGGACTAAAGCTGTGACAAGTGACCTCCCTCACTCTGGATTCTCGACCCAGCACTGTTGGAGTACCATTTGGCTGTGGGGGGCAGCTTGACCCAGCCTGATGGCAAGAGGAGAGGCCTCTGGAGCCCCTTTGTGCATGTTGGAGGGGCTGGCTCGGGCAGAAATCTGTGTGGCATTGAGTCCAGAGTCTCCATTGGTGAATCACCACAAGGTGGCACAGAGAAGAGTGCTTTCTCAGGATAAGAACGCTCACCCTTGCCCTGGCTTAACCTGTATTTTACTTGTGCTATTAAATAACCAGCTTGGCTGTTTTGTGTGATGGTTGCTTGTGTGCACTGAGGATCTGCTTACCATTTCAGAAATGAGAGAAATGTATTAATGTATTGCAGGCCAGGGTGCACATCTGCACATCTTGAGAACTTTTCTCCTGCTGTACATCCTAAAGGAGTTGTCTCTTGGCCTTACTCCTGGACAGTTCTCCCCGTAGAGGCCAGGAGTGGAAGGGTGAAAGCTCCATGCGGGGCCATACTGAAAATGCACTGTGGGTCACACCTGCTGGTGCAGAGATGAAAGTGCCTCTCTTGGTGCCTTTAGGAGCTGACATTTCCCTGTCTCTTTTCCCCCAACTGAAGAATGGTGAATTAATCTATGGAGGCAAAGAAGCGCGGGACTGTGTGGCTGACTGGAGCGAACTTGCGCACCATCTGAAGCCTTTCTTCTTCCCTTCCAACGGGCTGGCCAGCGGGCCACACTGCACCAGGGCTGTGATCCAGGAGCTGGTTCATGTCCTCACACAGGTGCTACTGAGTGGCACCGACAAGAACCGACCAAGTGTCTGGAGAGCTATGCCCACCACACAGGGCCCACAAGCCTGCGAAGCCAGCCCCTTCAGCAGGCAGCTGCGCTTTCAAGGTAGGCCCCATCTCTGAGTGGATGGTCGTGGGGTGGTGGCGGCATTGAGAGTGAGTTCTTCAATGCTCTAGGGAGGGGGTGCTGGCCCTAGGTCCCAGTGAGTCTCCACAGAACTTGTCCCAAGTCTGATGTGTTTTTTTCAGAGCAGCCTCTTTGCCACTTGTGTCCACATTGGGCTGCTTCCTCCTTGCTGACTTTGATCTGGTTTATAAATTGCAGGATGTATTTGGCACCATGGGGTAAGCACTGGACTGCTAACCGCAAGGTTGGTTGTTTAAACCCACTAGCTAGTTGCTCCTTGGAAACCCTATTCAGGGTTGCTATGAGTCAGAACTGACTTGACGGCACTTAACAGCAACATATATATCTATATAGTCTCTATATATTTATCAGAGTACTGGTGTGGCGTTGTAGGCTAAGCACTGGACTGCTAACTGCAATATCTGTGGTTCAAATCCACAAGCCACTCCTCAGAAACCCTATACAGCAGCGTCAGTGTGTGGCTTTTATCCCAGTGGGGCAGCTGTCACTTGGAGTCTAGCTGTGTAGCTGGATGGGCCAGCTTAAGTTTTTCCTTTGAACATTGTTGGCTCCTTGTTTGTTCTTTTTAACATCTGTCATTAGGCACTACAACTTAACATTTAGGAAGTGAGAGCCATAGCTATTTACTTATTCCTTTGGACCAACTGGGAAGACTTATGGTTCCGATTTTGTGCTAAAGATACCTGTGGTCTTGAGCCTCATCTGAGCCTGGATCTGAAGTTGAAGCATCCCGTCCACAAAAGCCTGTCCTGCATGGTCACGCCTGCCTGTGGCAGCATCTGGCATTCAGGTGTCCACTCTCTTCTTAGACATTCTGCTCACACCTTCCCTGTCCCCCTACTTCGTGCCAATTTTTCTTATCACAAGTGAATGTTTTTCGCCTTTTTACAAAAATGACACATGATCATTTCCCCACAATTTGCTAAGATCGTACCTATATTCTGGGAGCAAAATGTTTTTAATTGATAAGCGTTTCTCTGGAAGGACCTGTAAGACCCTGGTTTCTCTGCAGGTCTTTGGTGGGGGGCCTTTTCCATGAGCATGCGGCTCAGACCCATGTAAATTCTTAGGAAACCCTGGGTTCTCACTAGTGAGTAAGCACTACCACCCCCTGGTGGATTGCACCTCACAGCCCTTGTCTAGGCAAGAATCCAGGAGCAACCATGCAGCAGGTGGGCAGTTTGTCAAACAAGGTCACGTTATATTAGTTAAAACAGACCTTTTCCACTTCAAGTCACATAAATCTATATTGGTGGATGTCGTATTTCCAACTTTATTCATCTTGAAGTAGTCCACTGTGCAAAGAATGTCCTGTAGGTCTAGCACTCTCTGTGTGATTACACACAGCTCTTACTCCCCTTTTGTTCTGGGACTTGAGGGACTGAGAACACTTTGCTGTGGGGTGGGGGTGGGGGGCTCAGATGAGCCCGGGGTAGGGCCTGGTCAGCCAGAGCTGTCTGAGTTTGCATTTGGTGTGGACAGCTTGGTGGTTTCCCTAAAATTGTTGTTGTTGTTGTTAAGTGCCTTCGAGTCGGAGCCGACACCTAACAATTATTGCCTGGAGTTCGTTAGTGCCCTCACAATCCTCAAAGAGTGCCTTGTACATATTAGGTGTTCCAGGTCTGCATGTTGAGTCACATTCATTTCCATATTTGTGAGTACTGGGGCAGGTCCTTGGCAAGGGTTTAATGTTAGAGGCACTGAACACCTGTAACCTGTAGCACAGCATTATTGGGCCATGGTCCATGCTTCCACCAGCCTGGTGCCCAGCACTCCTATCAGTCTGAGTTTGTGCTGTGGACTCTGCATGTGTGGTGTGCGGGGTATTATCCTGTGGCAGTGTTAATTTGCAAATTTGGGATGTCATCTTCGTCATGTGAAGCTCTGTGCATTGATTTCTGCAAACAGAATCATCTCTCTTTTACTTTCTCTCTCTCTTTTGCTTTTTTTGTGTGACTTTGCTGTTAAGTGCCAAGGAGTCTATTTTGATTCATTGTGACCCTATATAGACTGTCCAAGGCTTTATATCTTTTGCGGTAGCAGACAAATTTATTCTTTTAGAGTTTGAACTGCTAGAGTCTAAATTCAGAGTGCCGGCTCTGGGGAAATAATTAGTCTTCTTTCAGCATCTGTAGGCCCAGCATTCCTTAGAGATCTCTGTGTGTCTTGGTATTGATCTTCTCCTGGATGTAAGAGCTTTACAGTGCAGAGACCCCACGTCCACTCCTGGCTCTTTTTGCTGGTAGTAGGTCCCGTGGGCCATCTCTCAACATAAATCACAGGTGATTTGGGAGCTGGTGTGATGAATCTAAAAGGCAGTCTGAACAGGACCAGCTGATTGGGAGCTTCTGGCCTTGGATTTCACGTAGCCCCATCTGTCTGTGGGCCTCCCTGCAGCACTCAGTCACCGTGGGTGCTCAGGTAACCCCTGCAGCAGGTACTTGAAGGGTGGCTGTGCTCTGTCTTCATCATCTGGGGCATCCAGTGCTAATCCTGAGGGCAAGTTGGAGCCTGGGCCTCTGCTGCTTTGCCGCTGCCTCCCTTGGAGCACAGTTTTAATCTTTACTCTTGTTTTCTCCTGATGTTCTTGATAGGAAAAAACACCCCAGAGCACTCAGGGTTACCTAAGGGCTGTCTTCTGTACAAGACCCTCCAAGTGCAGATGTTGGACATGCTGGACATCGAGGGCCTCTACCCTCTGTACAGCCGGGTTGAACGCTACCTGCAGGAGTTTCCTGAGCAGAGGTAAGTCACCAAGCAGCTCTGAGAGTGGAATTGTGGGAGGAGATTGACAGTCAGCTTCCACCTCTGAGGTGTCCTACTGTGTCAGAGGAGAAGAAACAGGACATGTCCTCCTCGAAGGCTCCCTGTTCCTTGGGTCTGGTCCTGAATCTTAACTGGGTGTCACCATCACATTCGCAATTAATCCATTTCTAGAAAAGAAAGCACATATGTTTCCCGTGTCCCTCACTTGATTAACTCCTACCTCCCTGTAGAGGGCAGTGTTGCTCCACATACGAGAGCTGCTTGTGGCCTGAGGTTTCTGAGGTTGAAATGTTAGTGAGTGTTTACAGAGAGCCGAGCCCCTCATGAGCTGAGCTTCTGGTCTTGGGGCTTGTCTTGAATTTGAGATTACTGAGGGGTGGTGTATGCTAGGGGACATTTCTAACCCAGGAATGCTCAACTTCTAGGCCTCCTGAAGTTGCTCGTTTTGCTATGTTCTAGTTAAAACTTTTATTCTTTATCACAACTTCACTTTTAGGAAGGGGTTGTTGTGTGTTGTAAAGTCAATTCCAACTCATAGCAATCCTTTATGACAGAGGAAAACGGTCCCATAAAGTTTACTAGACTAATCTTTACTGAAGCAGACTGCCACTTTTTTTTTCCCTTGGAGCAGTGGGTGGATTTGAACTGCTGACCTTTTGATCAGCAGCTGAATGCTTAATTTAACCTTGCTGTATCACCGGGGTTCTTTGATGGGTACATTAAGTGTTCTTTCAAATTAAATGTATGGGTTTTAAATTAAACTTAAAGTTTAAGAAACCATTTTCAGGCATCTTTGTTGTCTTGTTTTCCCCTGTGTGTGGTTTTTGTGTGTGCTTTACTCATTCAGAAAAACATTACAAATAGATGGGCCTTACAATGAAGCATTTTATCAGAAGTTGCTTGATCATTCTACTGAAGATGATGGGACACTGGCCTATGCGTTAACAAAGGTAGGGCTTTTGTTAACTCTCCTGGACCACACTGGACTCTGGGCACCTGGAACTCTTAAACTTGGGGTTTCTCAGTGCCTACTCCTTACTGTTAGTATAGAAAATTGGAGATATAAAAAAAAAGTGACTAAGTCTGGAAAAGCTGAATACTATTTCATTCCAATTCTGTGACATTCTGGAAAATGCAAAACTAGAGAGACTGTGAAACAATCAATGGTTGCCTCTGGTTCAGGGAGGGGAGAGTAGGTGGAGCACAGACTTCTTTTTAAAAATAAAAAGTTTATTTATTCCCTTTTTGAGAAGGGTGGGGTAGGGGTAAGGAGTTAGGCTTAGGACTATGATGAGGTCTAGGGTAAGCCTAGGACTTCATTTAGTGTTAGGGTTATGGGCTAGGGTTAGAAGTAAGACTTGATCTAGTTTTTAGGGTTACAGTCAGGTTTATTTATTTTTTTAAATTTGTATTACTTGAATCTACTTGATTTCTTCTTCATTTGGAAGTTCTTTTTGTTGTTGTTGTTGCTACTGGTATCTCTGGTTCCCTATTTTCAGTTTTGCAATTTTGTTTTGCTTTGAAGTTTTAGGTCTGGGTTGAGTTCTTGGTGATACTGTCATGTAGGTTAGCCTAAGGTTGTTGTCTCATGCTGTTAGTTCTATGTTCAAAGAACTCCCTTTAGTATTTTTTGTAAGGTTGTTATGGTTTTTGCAAGTTCTTTTTATTTGGAAATGACCTTATTTGATAGACTTTTTGCTGGCTACGTGAGTTTTGTTTGGTAATTTTTTTCTGTCAGAGTTTTGTATATGTTATCCCATTGCCTTCTTCCTGTTTTCTATGAAAAATCAGAGTTTAGTCTTATGAATTCTCCTTTGTAGGTAACTTTTAGTTTTTCCTGAGCTGCTTTCAGAATTCTTTCCTTGACTTTGGTTTTAAAAAGTTTGATTGTAATATGTATTAGTGATTTTCTTTGTCTATTTGCCCTGTTTGGAGTTCGTTTAACTTCCTATGTTTCATGGTGTTAGGAAACTTTTCTTCTAACAACTCCTGACCAGTTTTCTCTGTTTTTGTTTGTTTGTTTCTTCCTGTTCTGGAATTCCAGTTGCCTGTAAATTATTCCTCTTTATAGTGTCCCACTTAAATCTTAGGCTTCCATTGGCATTTTAAATTATTTTTTTGATTGTTCCTCTGTTGCTGTTAAGAACCTTCAAGTTGGTCATGACTCATAGCGAACCTGTATAGGATTTCCAAATGTAAGTGTTTGTGGGAGCAGAAAGCTTCACCTTTGTCTTGCGGAGCAGCTGGTAGCTCGAACCACTGACCTTTTTTCCAATCCAGTGCTTATTCTCTAGCAAATAAATATTTAGAGATTTTTTTTCAAGCTCAGTAATTCAGCCTTCCATTGATTCAATTCTCCTTTTTTGTACTTTCAGTATACTATCATTTGTTTTTGAAGTCTTCGTTATCTAACCTATTTTCTGGCTCTTTAAATTGCTGTTGTATGACTTTCAATTTCATATTTCTTTTGTCACTTGTTCTTGCAGTGTTTTCCTTGCTTTCCTTGATCTTTCTCTCAATTCGTTGACGGTGCCTAAATAGCATTATTTTAAATTTCTTATCAAGTAGTTCTGATACCCTTTCTGTTATTATGCTTTCTGATTACATCTTTTGATCACTTGTTTGAGGCACCCTGTCCTGTTTCTTTGTGTAAGCTAAAGTTGTCTGTTTTCTCTGAGACATTGTGGTTATGTTGTATTAGTTTTAACTGGTGATGTGTGTTGTTGGTATATTCTTAGGCACTCGACACCTGTGTCTTTGTGGGTGTGAGAGAGACTGGAAGTGTGGACCCAATTCTCTGCTGTTTATGCAGAATAGTTCAGGGCGAGTTCAAACACCTACAAAAGCAGTGGGGGTACTCGTAGCATCCAACCCCCAGCAGAGTAGAGTGTGTGAAGGAAAGTGTGCCACTGGATGCTCAGTTGGCGAGGGCAGGGAAAGCCACACCCGGACTGCTAGGAGGGCATGGGACAAGGGAGCACAGTGAAACTATTCTGTATGATGTAAAAATTTAAGTTTAAAAGAAGAGGTTCACGTTTCCCCCAAATGATATGGGCAGGTTTTCTTAGGGTCAGGTGATGATATACTACTTAAACTTTTAAAGAGAATTTTCCTGAGTTTATTATGTTGTAGCCTGCTCCTGGCCTGGCCCACTCCTGCAGTCTCCATGCTGCTCCCCACAGCCTGCGCTCAAGAGCTCTAGCGCCCACCTCCTGTTCTGACAGTTACCCCAAGTTTGCTCATCTGTACTTCCTTTTAAGTGGCCTCAGAACGAAGTCGACATCACCCATCCCTTTCCTGGTACCCTTGCTCACAGTGGCCTGAGCTTCACAGCCAGTGCTTCTTGCTCTACCATGGCTGAGTGGGGGCGTGGCTTCCTACCCCAGAATTTAGGCAGAGGGGTACCCTGGGAGAATTTCTCAGGAAGCCCTATGCTTTCTGCTTCCGTGGAGGGAACTTGCAGCCACTATGAGCTTAGAGTCCTTGGTGTGGTGCTATAGAATAAACACTGGACGGCTAACCACAAAGTTGGCAGCTCAAATCTACCAGCTGCTCCTCAGAAACTCTATACAGGGTTGCTATGAGTCAGAAACGACTTGACAGCACTTAACAACAACAACAATGAACTTGAATAGGAAAAAAACTTGCATGTATACTTTAGTAGAGTCCTAGTGTGTACTGGACCAAATGTTAGGCCTGAACCAGAGGGTTGGCAGTTCAAACTCACAAGCTGCTCCTTGGAAACCTTACACAGGGTTGCTGTGAGTCGGAACTGACTTGATGTCACTCATCAACAACAACAACAACTGGAATTTCCACAGTAGAAAGAAGAGACTTTCTGCTCCCATAAAGATTTGCATTCCTGAAAACCCTATCCAGAGGGTCATTATGGCCAACTTGATGGCACCTAACAACAACTGAAATTTATCACTTCCTTCCATTACAGATATAGGTCACAACCCACTTTAGGGTCAAAGTCCTAGTGTGGCACTGTAGGATAAGCACTATCCTTGGAAACCCTATACAGGGCTGCTATGAGTCTGAAGAATGGCGTGACCTTTTAACTTGAGGGCTGTGCTAGCTCGCCAGGGTCAGAGTAAGAACTACAGCTTTTATACAGTTGGTGTTAGAAAGGGCACAGGGTATTAAAACCAGCTCTGCTGGAATGGTGGCTGTATTGGCCTCATAGAAAGAGTTGGGAAATGTTCTCTATTCTCTTTTTGGAAGAGTTTGTGAAGAATTGGTATTGCCTCTTTAAAAATTTGGTATAATTCATCCGTGAACCCCTCTGAGTATGAACATTTTTTGTGTGAATTGTTTTTTCATTACTAATTCAGTCTCTTTACTTATTATACATTTATTCTGATTGTTTATTTCTTGAGTCAGTTTTATGTATTTTTGTCTTAGGAATTTGTCCATTTCATTTATTCTGATTTATTGGTTTACAGTTGTTCATAGCTTTCCTATTCTTGAAGTATGTCATTCAAAAGTTACATCAATGAAGGTCCTTTTGTAAATTTCCTCTGTAGCTGTAATCTGGGTGTTTATACAAGGGGCTTCAAAAAAGTTGGTACAAAAATGGAATGAAAAGATAATGGAATTTTCCCATGAATTTTTGAAGACCCCTGGACTTATGGTGTGGCGCTGTAGGATCAGTAGTACTGCAAACCACAGGTCAGTAGTTCAAACCCACCAGCTGCTCCTTGGAAACCCTATACAGGGTCATTATGAGTTGGAACTGACTCAACGGCACTTAACAACAACAGTATCTTCTTTATTTTCTTGGTTGTCTCTCTCTCTCTGTCTCTTTCTCTCTCTCAATCTCTCTCTCTCTCTCTCTATATATATATATTTTTTTTTTTTTAATTAAGTGAAGATTTACAGATAAGGTCATCAGCTTTACATTCAGCAAATTATACACTTTGTTTCATCTCAATGGTTACAATTCCTTTCTTGCAACAACAGTTATCCTGCTTCTTCCCTGTGGTTC
>NW_006408930.1:1188897-1190430 GCF_000296735.1 Chrysochloris asiatica | reverse complement strand
GCACTCATGAAAGCTTGTAAGGCAGCCTTTATAGCCTGCTCCTTTTGGATAACCAATGTCTAACTTTCCTGTCTTTGTCAGCCCAGTATATTAAGGAAGAAAATTTGTTCCTTATATGAAGAATCCATCCATTCCAGTTGGAATTATGAGCAATTGCATCCATAAGCAAAGTCCAGTTAATCAGATTGTAACAATTTACATTGCTCACAGTATCAAACATCTTTATCTTTATCCAGTCGAGTTCTGGTCAGTTAGCCATCCAAGTTAGGTCAGATGGATACTAGATGCAAGTTTGGGAGTTTCCATATACCTCCCTACACTTCAGACCAGCTGGCTGCTTCACTCTCAGCTCTAGTCCTCAGGGGCTAGGTCAGTGCCCATGGACTCAGGAGTTCACACCTCTCCCTAAACTTCAGACCAGCCAGCCCTTCCTCATTTCTCTCTCCTCTCAAGGTTAATGAATGCTAATAGAACATGTCCAAACTCAGCCCATGTCTATTTTTTTGAAAGCTTTTATTGTGAATTGAGTCATCATCTACATGGCAGAACATTAGTTTTACACTCAACCAGTTGCATCTTGTTTCATTGCGGTGATTACAATCCCCTCCATGCACCATCGGTTAACAGTATTTGCCTCTATTCCAACCCCCGTTTTTTAATTTAAAAAATTTTTTATATACACTCAAGAATGTATAATCGTTTAAACAACCAAAGGGCACATTTTACAGACCAGCCCCTTGCCGGTCAGCACACAGTCTTTCTCTTTCCATGAGTCTGGAGTCCCCAGATGCTGTATCTCTCTATGCTATCACCTCTGCCTCAGTCTCTGGTGTCCCTGCTTCACTGGTTAGGATCTCATATTTCACTCATGCTCTTTCCTCTTGATGATGGTCCTAGGGTCCTCTGTTCCTGGAATGTAAGATTAACTACTCCCCCCTTTTTGTCCTGCAACTTCTATCTTTACACTTGTGGCAATCACAATTAGTCATGATAACAGTTACTCACTATTGAACCACAAGAGTCTTATCCCCATCTCCTTTCACCAGCCTCATCTAGACAGGTTGAAACCACTCAGTGGAGATTCTGCCTTCCCCGTATCCTCTGAAACTGAACTCCCTCTTGAAAACTTATGAGCTAGCCAATTTGTGTCTTTATAGTCCTCCCCCCCCACCCCCCAACACACCCATTTTAGGTAGCCAATATCTAAGTTGCCTATTCCTATCAACCTTGTGTACTGTAGGGACAGGCTTGATCCTTGATGTGAAAATTCCTTCTCTCTTGGTTGGTATTTTGAGCTACTACATCTGTAAGTAGAGGTCAAGATCACCAAATTGTAGCAGTTTACATTTGCTGTATCAAATTTCTTTATCTTCCTCTAATTGAGTTCTGATCATCAAGGCATCTAAGCTAGGTTAAATGGGTACTATCTGCAAGTTGGGGCATTCTTGCACACTTCCCCCTACTTCATATCAGCTGGACGGTTCACCCTCAGCTCTAGCCCCCAGTGGTTAGGTCAGTGTCCATGGGCTCAGG
>NW_006408930.1:1160011-1184286 GCF_000296735.1 Chrysochloris asiatica | reverse complement strand
CTTGTCGTTTTTGGTATATAGGAATCCAACTGATTTTTGTATGCTGATCTTGTACCCTGCCACTCTGCTGAATCTTCAAGTAGTTTTTTTGCTGAGCCTTTGGGGTTTTCTATGTATAGGATCATATTATATGCAAATAGAGAAAGTTTTACTTCCTCTTTGCCAGTTTGGATGTCTTTAATATCCCTATCTTGTCTTGTAGCTCTTGCTAAGACTTCCAAAACAATACTGAATAGGAGTGGTGATAAAAGGCATACTTGTCTGGCACCTCTTCACAAAGGGAAGACTTTCAGTTTCTCTCCATTGAGAACGATGTTAGCTGTTGGCTTTGTATATATGCTCTTAAGTATTTTGAGGAATTTCCCTTCAATTCCTGTTTTGTTGAGTGTTTTTCTTGGGAATGGATGTTGGATTTTGTCAATTGCCTTCTTGCATCAATCGATATGGTCATGTGGATCTTTTCCTTTTTCTTATTTATATGGTGGATTGTTTGTCTAATGTTAAATCACCTGTGCATCCCTAGTATGATTCCCACTTGGTCATGATGTTTGTTTTTGTTTTTGATGTACTGTTGAATTCTCTTGACTAGGATTTTGTTGAGAATTTTTGCTTCCATGTTCATGAGGGATGTTGGTGTTGTTAAGTGTCATCAAGTCAGTTCCGACCCATAGTGGCTCTGTATAGGGTTTCCGAGGAGCACCTGGTGAGCTTGACCTGCTGACCTTGGAGTTCAAACAGCTTTGCAGTGTGGTGCATTAACCCACAGCGCCACACCAGGACTCCTCATGAGGGATACTGGTCTATAATTTTCTTTCTTAGTGATGCTCTTCCCTGGTTTTGGTATGAGGGTTATGCTGCTTCATAGAATATATTAGGAAGTTTTCCATCCTCTTATATATTCTAGAATAATTTGAGTAGAATTGATGATAGCTCTTCCCTGAATGTTTAGCAAAACTCACCAGTGAAGCCCTCTCGGCCTGGACTTTTTTTGTTTGGGAGTTTTTTGATGGCCTAGTCAATTTCTTCCTTTGTTATAGGTCTGTTCAAGTTTTCTGCTTCACTCTGTGTAAGTTTAGGTAGGTTGTACTTTTCTAAAAATGTATATATCTCCTCTAGGTCTTCAAATTTGTTGGAGTACAACTATTCATAGTATTCTGTTATCCTTTTTATTTCTGTTGATTCTGTTGTGACATCACCCATGTGGTTTCTTATGTGTGTTATTTGTGTCTTCTCCCTCTTCTTTTGAGAGGTTTGTCAACGGTTGATTTTATTAATTCTTTCAAAGAACCAGCTTTTTGTCCTGTTTATTCTGTCTATAGTTTTTCTGTTTCCTATCTCATTTATTTCTGTTCTAATCTTTGTTAGATCCTTTATTCTGTTGACTGTAGGTTTACTTTGCTGGTCTATTTCTAGTAGTTGGAGATGTTGTGTTAGAGTGTTGATTTTGGTTCATGCTTCTTTTCGGATGTGTGCATTTATTGCAATAAACTGTCCTCTTAGTACTGCTTTTGCTGTGTCCCAAAGATTATGGTATGCTGTGTTTTCGTTCTCATTAGGTTCTAGGAACTTTGTGAATTCACATTTTATTTCTTCTAGCACTTTTCACCAGGGTGCTATTCAGTTTCCATGTATTTGACTTTATTTCCTAATTTTATAGCACTGTAGCCTGAGAAGATGCTGTGCAGTATTTTGATGTTTGTAAATTTACGGAGGATTGTTTTGTGGCCTAAGACGTGGTCTATTCTGGAGAATGTTTCATGTGACTGGAAAAGAATGTATTATGCTGTTGTTGGATTGAATGCTCTGTACACATCTATGAGGTCTAGTTGGCTGATTATGTTGTTTAGTTCCTCTGTGTCATTTTGAGTTTCTTTCTAGTTGTTCTATCCTTTTTTGAAAGTGGTATATTAAAATCTCCCACTATTATTGTAGATTCATCTATTTCTCTCTTCAAATCTATTTCAAGTTTGCTTAATATTTTTCGGAACTCTTTCATTGGAAGCATAGATATTTATTATGGTTTTGTCATCTTGTTCAGTTGTCCCTTTAATCATGAGATAATGTCCATCTTTATCTATTATGCTGGTTTTTGCTTTGAAGTTTATTTTATCAGAGATTAGTATTACCACTCCGGTTCTTTTTTTGTGTGTGTATGGACTATTGTGAGAAGAAATGAGACAAACATGTTGCCATTAGCTGGCCTTGAGTCTCCTCTGACCCATGGTGACTCTGTGCACTCACTGCCTGGTTCTGAACTGTCCCCCTGGTTGGTTGTAGGTGAGACCTTTTTTGTTCCTTGGGTTGTTTTTTTTTTTTTAGTTTTTTTTTTTGGTTTGGTTGAAGGTTACCGGGCAGATCATCAGTTTTACATTCACCAAATTGTACACTTTGTTTCATTACAATGATTATAATCCCCTCCATGTACAACCAGTTAATAGTATTTCTCTCTATCCACTTTAGCTTTAAAAAAAACCATACACTCAGGCATATATAATAATTTATATCTCCAAAGGGCACATTCTATAAGTCTGCCTCCTGGCCACCAGCTTTTAGTCTCTCTCCTCCCATATATCTAGAGTCCTCAGCCACTTCCCCTCTCTATGACCCCATCTCTGGCGTTGCTGCTTCTCTGGATAAGTTCCTGCATTCTGCTTGTGCTCTTCTCTCTTGATGGTCCTAGGGTCCTCTGTTTCTGGACTGTAAGATTAACCACTCCCCTGTTTTTGTTACAAAACTTCTACCTTTACAATTTTCCCAACATTCCTTTCTATCTCACTCAGGTGTCAATTTTACAATAGTAGGTAAGGGAAACTAATATTCATAAGACAGTCAAGCATTTTAGCATTATTTCCCCTCATCAAGCTATACTTAGATTCTTGTATCCCAGAGCCCTGTTGTTCCAAGTTTGAGCATGCATCACTATTTTCCTGTGTACCACTTAGGACATGCAAACCTATCTCAGTGTTCCCCTATCTATCTTGTTCTTCCGTCTCCTCCCCCTTGTTGTATTGCCCTCATCAACACCCGAACTAAACCCCCGACCCCAACCCCATTGTTGTAGTTATCTTATATTCCATTAATTCTTCCCTCCATTTAAGACAGTCTGTTTTATCCTGTAATATATCTGACCTTCCCACCACCTGGATCTCTGTTCCTCTGTGTTTATCTTCTTTCACATTGTAACTGTTTTGATCATAGACTGACCTCCCAGATCTTCTGTTCTTATAATTTTATTCTGTTCTTGACTCTTCCATTTGTCGATTGAGTTCAGGGTGATGCTGCCACATACATCATTCTCTAGTTGTTGTCAGTTCTTGTTGCTTCTCAATCCACAGAACTTCCTTTAGGATGTTTTTCATAGCAAGGTTGGCTTTGGAAAAATCCCTTAGCTGCTGCTTATCCTGGAATGTTTTGATTACACCATCATATTTGATTGACAGCTTTGCTGGGTAGAGGACTCTTGGGTGGCAGTTTTTTGTTTCAGGGTTTTATATATGTCTCCCCATTACCTTCTTGCTTGCATGGTTTCTGTTGAGAGATCCAAGCTTAATCTGATTTGCTTGCCTTTGTATGTTACACTTCTCTTTTCCCTAGCTGCTTTCAGGATTCTGTCCTTATCTTTGATTTTGGAGAGCTTGATTATTATATATCTTGGTGATTATCTTTTAGGGTCTATCCTTCCTGGGGTTTGTTAAGCTTCTTGAATGCTTATCTTTTCACTTTTCAGGATGTTAGGAAAATTTTCTTCCAGAAGCTCTTCAACTATCTCCTCTGTGGACTTGTGTTGATTGTTCCTGTTCCAGAATGCCAGTAATTCTTGTTATTCCTCTTCATGTTGTCCAACATGAATCTTAGACTGTCTTCAGATTTTTTAAATCCTTTTTTTGCTTGTTCTTCGATCTTAGAAGTATTGAGAGATTTATCTTCCAGCTCAGTTGTTCTGGCTTCCATATCTTAAATTCTCCTCCTTTGCCCTTTCAGTGTATTGTCCATTTCTGATATTCTATTATTAATCATTTGGACCTCTTTTTGTAGGTTTTGAATTGTTTCCAATGCTGTATCTTATTTGATTGTTCCTATAACACTTTCCTGACTTTTTCCTTATTTTTCTCAACTCCTCTGTAAAGTGTTTTTGACATATTTCATTATCATTTTTCTGAATTGCTTCTCAGGCATTTCCAAAGTCTGCCCTCCTTCCAATATGAAGTCTAGGTGTACCTCCAGCTCATTTGTCTCAGTTACTTTATCTTGTTTCTGGACATGTGCAGAGATGGTCATCTGTTTCTTGGGTATCTTCAGTAGTTAGCTGTGACCTTAATAATTAGATGAATGTATGTTTTATTATACTTTCTGATTGCCTCCAGGTAGATGTGATTAGGAGATGGGCTTCACCTTTCACTCTTCTTATTAGTCAACTCAGAGTAACTGTCGCAGGCCTTGGCTGCCTATTTGGAGTATGGCAACCTGGATGGTAGGATTTTATAGGGTTTGATTGTAGCTTGACTATATGATCGCAGTTACTGTCTCCTCTTGGTTAATGTAGGGAGAGAACGAGCCCTCTATAAAGAGGGGACTGGCTACTTTTAAGGTCTTATCTCTTTCTTTTGTTATTTTCATGTTTCAGTGTAATAAATTTAGGTATAGTATTCTTTTAACTTATCTTGCTTGGTGTATGTTGGCTTCTATTTTTGGATTCATATCTTTTATGAATTTTGGAAAATTCTCAGCTATTTTTTCTTCTCCATTATCCTATTATTTTCCTTGGGAACTCTAATATGTCAGACCTCAACTTCTTTTTCTTATTTTTCATATCTCTTTCTGCTGCATTCCAGGTGTTTTAGCTTTTATCTTACACTGTATCAGTGGAGATAGAAGTTCTTCTGTTATGTGTTTGGTCTACTATTTAACATATTTGCTAGAGTTTTTCATTTCAGTAATTACATATATTTCACTTCTCAAAGTTCTATTTGTTTCCCTTATACATCTGCTTGTTAATTTAGATAGTTCCTTGTTGTTTGTCCATTTCTAACATTTCATTCATTTCTTTAAGTGATGTATGTGCAGCTATTTTCTATTCTGTATTTACTATCCAATGCCACCCTTCTGTCCACTTGTTGTACTGTGGTGGCTTGTGTTCTTTTAGGATGCTGGAAGCTATGGTAGAGGGTTCTCCAGCAGAGCGTCCAGACTAAACCATACTAGGAAGAAAGATCAGGTGATCTGCTTCTAAACATTAGCCAATGAGAACTCTGTAAACTACCATAGTGTAAACTAACAGTAGCACTGTTCTGGAAGATGGGCCTCCTGGGTTGGGAGGTACTCAGAATACAGGGACTGCCACAGTAGACTTCAGGAAATCAACAGTTAAGATGTTTCAGGACTAGGCAAAGCTGATTCTGTGGACATGAGTCAGATTCCACTTGCTGACAACTAACAGCAACAGTCTTATATCAGATACAGTAAAACCTTGGAGGTTAAAACTTTTTTTGTTATTTTGGCTAACTTACTTATGGTGCCTGTTGACTTGGGTTTGTGGTGGTCTATGATTGTGAGCACAAGTATATTTGATTTTAATTGACGGTAATCTTGGAAACCTAGAGAATGCTTTTTTCCAGGTGACCTGAAGCCACTATAGCTCTAGATAGATGTATGGTAGACACATCATCTTTGCCTTCTGTGTCTCATACACTTTCTTCTATTTTTCTAGTGTTTCACTTTCCATGCTTTTGGGTCCTTGGGTTAAGGCAATACTCATATTCTTTGAGTTTGGGAAACAAAAACAAATCTGCATGAGTGGAGCATGAGATCCTACCTAAAAAAGTGGTGACAGCAGAGGCAGTGGTATGGAGAGATAGAGCAGCTGTGGGCTCTAGGCTGATGGACTGAGTAAGGCTGTGTGCCTGTAGGCTGGAGGCTGGTTTGCAGAATATGCCCTTAGGACATTTAAATGGATATTTTTTGTTTTGTATGTATACATCAAATTTTTGCTTTCCTCATTTGTGATATATAAGATATAAATGGGGGGTCACTGGGCAGAAGTAGGATAACTTGTTGCAGGGAAGGGATTGTAGCCATTGAGATGTAACGAAGCGAATAATTTGTTAAATGTAAAATTGAGAATCTTGTCTGTTAACCTTCACTAAATTCATGATATAAAGTTTTGGTTTTTTTAAAAAAACAAAACAAAAATCAAGTCTGGAGGAGTAAGAACAGGAACTGTATGATGAATGGGATAAGGTTTCCCAACAAAATTCTTGTAGGACAGCCTTGACTACCCTCAAAGAATGAGCAGGTACACTGTCATGAGAGAATAAAAATCTTTGTTGCAAATTTTCTGTCCTTTTTCTTATCTGTGCAGTTTTTTATGCTTCCTAAAACTTTTTCATAATAAGCCCCTATGATTATCCTTTGAGAAAATCTATCAAGATACCCATTTGGAATCCCAAAAATAATCACTGTAACCTTGTGAGTTGACCTCTTTGCCTTGAATTGAACTGGTCCAGCAGGTTCTCACTGTTTAGACGGACCTATATTTTTTACGTCCTGGTGTGGTGCTGCAGAATAACGTGCTGGACCACAGTGTCAGCTTGAACAGCAAGGTTGGTGATTCAAACCCACTAGCCACTCCTCAGAAACCCTATACAGGTTCGTTATGGGTCGGAACTGACTCAATGGCACTGTACAACAATAACAACTAAGACTAAGACAAGTGTATTATTACTGAGAGAACTTGGCTGTAGCCAATCAGCAATTGCAGAGACAGACTTAAACAGGTTTTGTTTCATATAAACCCTAGCATGTGTGAACTAAACCCTAGTAGCAATACTCTTTGACTTACTACCTTCATTATTTACAGCATTTTTGTGTCTTTGTATTTAAAGTGTGGCCTATATGTGAGTTACAAATTTATTTATTTATTTTCATCTATTCTGACATTTTATCTTCTTGTCTTTTATCTAGGTTTATATTTTTCTAATTCTTCTCACCTATTTTAGCTTTTTTTTTTTCCTCGTCTTTGCTAGAATCTTTTTTTGTTTTCCATTGTTAGAATCTATTTTTATCATTCCTTTCTCTACTCTGTTCATTTGAAAGTTGGAGTCTTTCGTTAAATGATATTCTTAGGTATTGCAACAAGGAATTGACTTGTTAAAGTTAATATTACAGTATTTCAACCCTGTTCTTAGACAATGCAAGGTTCTTATAATACATTTATTGCTACTCCTGACTCACATTGCCGTTGTTGTTGTATATTCTGTTATTTTAAACTCAACAAAACATTATTATTGTTTTATACAATATCCATTTAGATGTATCCGCGTATGTATCCCTTGTATCATTTTTCATTGCACCTTGAATCTCTGGGCTTTTATCTGCAATCGTTTTGTTTCTGGCTGAAGAACACCCTTTTAATTTTTTCTGTAGTTAGTTCTGCTGGGAACAAATTCTTAATGATGTGTGCAAGTGATTTTTTATGTTTGTTATATTTATCCTGCTTAGAAGCTTTTATAAGTATGTGGCTTTGATGTTTTTCTTCAGTTCTAGAGAATTCTTGGCCTAACTTTTTCAAAATTTGTTTTGCACATTCCTTTTTTCTTCAGGGACTCTAATGACACATGTTAGACACATTATCTTTATCTCATACATGTTCCTTGATATTTTCCAACTGTTGTACTTTCCATGCTTTGTTCTGGATGTCTTCTAATCTGCTGTTAAAATTATCAGTTGAATTGTTCATTTTGATATTTGTATTTTGTATTACTAGGATTTCAAAATGCTTCCTTTTTATAGTCTCCAGTTCTCCCCTAAAGTTCTCAATTTTTGTCTCTCATTCCTTGATCAGAGTAGTGTGTGTGTCTGGTACCTCTAATATCTGGAACCCATGTGAGATGTCCTCTTATCTTTCTTCTTTTCCTTTTTTGATTTTCATTTCTGTTATCTTCTTGTGCCTGCATATTATTTTATTGTATGCCAGAAGTTGTATTTGTACAGTTATTTTAGAAACATATAATCGTTTCCTAGATTCATTTCTGTAAGTGGCCTGGGCAGCACTAGCAAGCTGAAGTTACCTTAATCCAGTTTTAGTGATTGATCTTCTTGCAGCAAAGTTGTAGTGACTAGTGAGACTTTTGGTTGACTTTAATCTTGGTGCAACTCTGGATTGCAAGGTCAGTGGCCCAAGCTCACCAGCCACTCCCTGGAAATCCTATACAGGGTCCCTATGAGTTGGAACTGACTCAACAGCATTTAAGGACCACAACAACTCAAAGAGGAGTGTCAACAGGGTAATGGTTCCTGGCGCCCTGGAGATCAGTTAGAAATTCCTCCCTGCAGACCTGTCACGATTGCTCCCTTACCCCATGCTCCAGCAATTCCTTCGTTGTGTTAGTTCTGCCTTCAAGCAGATGTGTTAGATGGTTTGTCAAGCATTTTAAGTTGGCCACAGTTCACTAGTCCTGCCATTACTAGAAGTAAAGGTCTAGCTCCTTCATTTTATATTTCGTGTGTATTTGCTTTTATGAGAGGGCTTCAAAAAGTTTGTGGGAAAAAGGAGTGAAAAGATCTTGGACTTTTTGCACGAACTGTTTGAAGCCCCCTTATAGATCTCTCTCCCCCTGCCCACCTCCACCCTTCCCTCCCGATTACGAATCGGGTTGCGAACCTTAAGGTCAGTGGTTCGAAACTACCAGCTGCTCCGCGGGAGAAAGATGAGGCTTTCTACTCCCGTAAAGATTTACACCCTCGGTAATCCTATACAGGGTCGCTGTGGGTCGGAACCGACTCGATGGCACATAACAACAACAACAAGTGGTATATGATGAAACATTTGGTTTCTAACCAAAAGGTTGGTTGGTGGCTTGAACCCACCCAGGGGGTCTGAGGGAGATAGCTCTGGTGATCTGCTCTTGAAAACGTGGCAACCTAGAAAAGCCTAAAGGGCAGTTCTGCTCTGCCATATGGGGTCACTGAGTTGACTCAGCAGCATCAACAATTGGTGAGAAAGATCTCCTTGTTTTAATTTTTATTTTCTTGATTAGTAGTGAGATGGAGTATTTTTGGTCAATTTACTTTTCTTGATATTACTCCTTTTGTATGCTTCAAATACTTTATGCTGGCTTTCATTTGCCTTTTACTGTTGAACTATGACTATATCATGTATAAATGTTTTAGAATTCAGATAGCTCAAAAAAAATCTTTTATGGCTTTTGGGTTTTACTTACAAAGACCAGCCCTATGTTAAGTGCATAATAAATATTCTTCTGTATTTTTGTTTTTTAGTATTTAAAAAGTTTTAGTGTGTTTTTTTGTTTTGTTTTACTGGAATTGTGTGTGTGTTCAGTGAAATAACTGATCACTTGCATAGATGAATAGAGTGTAAGCATAGGAGTTGCTGGTGTCTTCTATTGTAAAAGGTTATCCCAGGTCCCCAAAGAACAGGTTAACAGGCAGCAAACCTGAAAGACACCTACACTTTGGGCTCTCCCCACTTCTTCCGATGGTGTCCTGTGTTTTTTAAGGTATAGCTTAGATATGTTTTTAAGGACAGATCTTCCTAGTTGCATGAAATCAAGGGGGATGAGTAAAAGGGAGGTAAGAAATTATGACTTGTACTCAGTACAAATATTGAAGCCAGTGATAAACGTTTAAAGCCCAATTCTTTTATTGTAGTTTATATATGTAACATGAAAGCTATTCAACCTAAACAAAATTTAAATAATAAATTAAAGTCCAAAGAAAAAGGGGAGGTAAGTGTGCCTGTTGTTGTTAAATGCTGTGGAGTCAATTCCACCTCATAGTGACCCTGTCTAGGGTTTCCGATGAGTGGCTGGTGGGTTTGAACCACCAACCTTGCAGTTAGCAGTCTAGTGCTGATGTTTTCCAGAGATATTACTACGTGGACGGATGTCCTTATGTCGTCCTGGGTGCACATGCCCGTGCACCCAGCCTCACATAAGCAGGGGCCATGTAGGCTTACAGCTCAGTGTGTGGGGCACAGCTTTGGTCCAGACCACTGATGTTGACTTCTCAGCAGTGGGTGTTGGACAGTTGATCTCTGTCATGGTCACCTTAATGTATAAAGTGGGAATAGTAGCAGTGCTTGGTGCCTGCTTTGTTGAGTTGTTTGAAGAGTGAGTGTGGCAACACATGCACAACACATCGGAGGGTGGAAATTTATAATAGCCACATGTGAGAGTGATCTACTATACTGATGAAGCTCCTTCTGTTGAACACTGATGTTGTATGTGACATTGTTTGAGCAGTACCTGGCAGAATGTCCTTCTTCAGAGTGTGGAGAGATGCTTGTTCAGTGGTTGGTGTGACTTTACTGCATTTGGGAGAAGGCCTTTTTTGTCTTCAAAGACAGGTTTTTCTTAGCTTGCTGAAGACAGAAAGATAAGGAATTGAGTTCAGGGTTTGGGATTGGAGAGCCACACACTTCTTGCAGGAAGGAGTCAGAGGATAGGGCTAGCCTTTGCAAGGTGCTCTCTGGGGCTGTGCTGGTTGGGGGCTCTCAGGTTGGGGCATGTGTGAGTAGACATCTTGGTGCCCTTCTTGACCTTGGAGCATTCCTGCTCAGTGTTTTAACTCATCCTACATTGGGTTCTTTGAAAGGAACCAGTTATTGGCCTTGACAGGTGGGAAGGCTGGAGATGACATTTTAGGGGCTCTCATGTCAGTGGCGTTGGGGTATGTGGCCTGCAGCTGACCTCCTCCTCCTCTGCAGGTGCAGCAGTACCGCGTTGCCATGACCGCCAAGGACTGCTCCATCATGATCACCCTCTCCCCTTGCCTGCAGGATGAACGGTGAGGATGGCAGCGGGTCACAGGACTTGGGAGGGGCCCTCTGAGGGTACAGATCTTAGCAGCCGACTGGCCGGGCAGCTTGGATAGAGAATAACTACGAGGGAGGGATTGTTGTAGGAAATTGAAAAGTGTTATCATTGATTAAGGAATCCTGGTGTGGCACTGTGGGATAAAGCACTGAACCACAAAGTCGACAGTTCAAACCCACCAGCTGCTCCTTGGAAACCCTATATGGGGTCGGAACCAACTGGGAGGCACTTAACAACAACAATCATTGACTGAGGGAATAGTCAAGGGATTAGAAACAATTTGAATACTGTGCTGTAAATGCCTTTCTCAAAGAAGCCCCAAGACCCCCTGGTCCAGATATGATTTCTGCAGTGTTGTGGGGTCTCTGAGCTTTGCTTCTCAGTTTTCTGTCAGGTCAGCAGGATGTTACAATATTTATCATCTCACTTATTCAGAACCTTTTTAAGATTTTGTTCCTTCAGTGTCTGCAGCAATTCTCCTTTACTTAGCCTGAGCATCATCATTGTTGGCCAGCCCCAGTCCCTTTATTTTATAATTAAGGACAAATCGCATAATCTTCTCATGGTAATTAAATGGCTGGTGTCTTCAGCATTGATCAAGTTTCAATATTTTTTGATCTTCAACAAACCAAACTTGCGAGTCAATGGCTACCCCACATGTGTCAGGATAGAATTGTGCTCCAGTTGGTTTGTATTGGCTGATTTGTTCAGAAGTAGATTGCCAAGATTTTCTTCTGAGATGCTTTTGGGTAGACTCGAACCGCCAATCTTTGGTTTAGCAGTTGTTATTAGGTGCTGTCAAGCTGGTTCCTACTCCTATCGACCCTGTGCACAATAGAATGAAACACTGACCGGTCACATCCTCACAATTATTATTGTTATGCTTGAGCCCAGTACTGCTGCCACTGTGCCAGTCCATCTCCTTAGGGAATTTGGGGGCGTCTTTCTCTTTTACAATGACTCTCCATTTTACTTTTCATGATGTCCTTCTCCAGGGATATCATTTCTCTTGATAATATATCCCAAGTAGGAGAGGCAAAGTCTGGCTATCTTGGCTTCTAAGGAGCATTTTGGTTGTACTTCTTTCAACACAGATTTGTTTGTTCTTCTAGCCTTCAATGGTATTTTCCATATTCTTCTCCAACACCATAACCCAAATGCATTGTCCAACTTTCACATGCATATGAGGGCATTCAGAATACCATGGCTGTGTCATGTACACGTTAGACTTCAAACTGACATCTTTGCTCTTGAATACTTTAAAGAGGTCTTTATGCAGCAAATTTGCTTAATGCAATAAGTCATTTGATTTCTTGACTACTGTTTCCATGCATGTACTTTGTAGATCCAAACAAAATGACGTTTTTGACTTCAATCTTTTCTCCGTTTATCATAATGTTATTTATTGATCCAGTTGTAAGGATTTTTGTTTTCTTTACATTGAGGTGCAATACTGAAGGCTATACTCTTTGGTCTTCAACAGTAAGTAGTTTCAGATCTCTTTGCTTCTGGCAAGCAAGGTTGTATCATCTGCATATCACACTTTGCTAATGAGTCTTCCTCCAATCCTGATGCCACATTCTTTTTCCTATCTTAATCCAGTTTTTTGGATTATTTGCTCAGCATACAGACTGAATAAGTATAGTGAAAGAATACAACCCTGGTGCACACCTTTCCTGATTTAAACTATTCAGTATCCCCTTGTTCTGTTCTAACTGTCTCTTGGTCTATATACAGGATCCTCATGAGCACAATTTAAGTGTTCTGAAATACTCATTGTTAGCAATGTTATTCATATCTTGTCATGATCCACACAGTCGAAAGCCAACACAAGTCAATAAAACACAAGTAAGTGTCTTTCTGGTATTCTTTACTTTCAGCCAAGATCCATCTGATGTAAGCATGGCCACTTCTGGATCTGGGTTGAATTTCTGGCAGCTCCCTATTGATGTACTGCTGTAGCTTTTTTATCATCAGCAAAATTTTATTTCATTGTGATATTAATGGTATTGTTTGATGATTTTCACACTCCAGTGGGTCATTTCTCTTAGGAATGGGCACAAATATAGATCTCTTCCAATCAGTTGGCAAGGTAGCTGTCTTCCAAATTTCTTTGCATAGATGAGTGAACGCCTCCAGTACTTCATTAGTTTGTTGAAATATTTCAATTTGTATCCCATCAATTCCTGGCACCTTTTTTGCCAATGCCTTCAGTTCACCTTGGACTTCTTTCTTCAATATCTTCAGTTCTTGATCATATGCTACCTCTTGAAATGGTTGAGCATTGACAATTTCTTTTGGCTACAGTGACTCGGTATATTCCTTCCAACTTCTTTTGATGCTTTCTGCATCATTCAGTATTTTGCCTATGTTGTTGTTGTTAAGTGCCACTGAGTCAATCCCGACCCATAGCGATCCTGTATAGGGTTTCCAAGGAGTGACTGGTGAGCTTGAACCACCGACCTTGAGATTCAAACGACTTTGCAGTCTGGCGCATTAACTCACAATCCTTCAATATTGAAAATGGAGGCTTGCATTTTTTTTTCAATTATTTCAGCTTGAGAAAAACTGAGTATGTTCTTCCCTTTGGTTTTCTAACTTCCAGGTCTTTGCACATTTTATTATAATGTTTGACTTTGTCTTCTCCAGTTGCCCTTTGAAATTTTCTGCTCAGCTCTTTTACTTCCTCATTTCTTCCAGACGCTTTAGTGACTATGCTGTCAAGCAAGTTTCAGATTCTCTTCTGATATTTTGGTCTTTTTTTCCTGTCTTTTTAATGATCCTTTCCTTCTTCCTGTATGATGTTCTTCATGTTAACCACAACTCTTCTGGTTTTGGGTCATTGTGTCTAATGCATCAAATCTATTCTTGAGATGATCTCTAAATTCAGGTAGTATATGTTCAAGGTCATATTCTGACTCTTCTGGACTGGTTTTAATTTTATTCAGCCTCAGCTTGAACTTGCATATGAGCAATTGATGGTCTGTTCTACAGTTTGCCCCTGGCATTATTTTGGCTGATGATATGGAGCTTTTCCACCTTTCTACCATCTCTGCCCACAGATGTAGTCAGTTTGATTCCTGTATATTCCTTGTTGTGAGGTCCATGTGTGTAAAGACACCTTTTATGCTCTTCAAAAAAGGTATTTATAATGGGTTAAGACTGTGGTCTTGCAAAATCTATTGTGCAATCTCCAATATAATTTCTATCACCAAGGTCATAATTTCTAGCTATTGGTTATTCCTCTGTTTCCAACGTTTGCATCCCAATTATCAGTAATTATCAATACATCTTGATTACATGTTTGATCAATTTCAGAGTGAAGAAGTTGATAGAATTCTTCAATTTCATTATCACTGGCTTTAGTGTTGTGGTGAATAATAGTAGTAGTTACTGGTCTTCCTTGTTGTTTAGTGCTTTTTGAGTTAATTCTGACTCATAGTGACCATGTGTAGGGTTTCTGAGGAGCAGCTTAGGGATTTAAACTGCTGACCTTGTGGTTTGCAGTCTAGTGCTTATCCTAAAGTGTTATACCAGAAGTTTAAGGTGTATGGATATTATACTATAACGGAAAGAGTTGTAATTCAAGATAGATCTTGAAATGTTCTTTTTGATGATGAATGTGACGCCATTCCTTTTCAATTTATCGTCTTGATGTAGTAAACCATATGATTGTCAGATTTAAAATGACCAGTATAAGTTCATTTCAATTCATTAATGCCTAAGGTATCAATCTTTATGTATTCTATTTCATTTTTGACAGCTTCCAATTTTCCTAGTTTCAGACTACGTACATTCTATGTTCTGATTATTAATGAATGTTTGCAGCTGTGTCTTCTCATTTTGAGTTGCGCTTCATCAGCAAATGAAGGTCCTGAAAGCTTTACTCGATTCACGTCACTATGGTAAACTACTCTGAGGAGGCAGCTCTTCCCCAGTTGCATTTTGAGTGTCTTTGAATCTGCAGGGCTCATCTTCTAGCACTACATCTGACAATATTCTGGTCCCATTCGTAAGGTTTTCAGTGGCTAACCATTCAGAAGTAGTCTACTCTCCTTCTTCCTAGTATGTCTTAGTCTGGAGGCTCAGCTGAAACCTGCCCACCATGGATATTTAAACTACTGGTGCCAGAGCTTCTAGCATCACAGCAACATACAAGGTGCCATCGTATGACACACTGACAGACAAATGGTGGGCATAGTAGTTATTGTTGTCAAGTTCTGCCAAGTCAGTTTCAACCCATAGCAACCCTGTATAGTGTTTCTACAGCTTTAAGTCTTTGTGGGAACAGAAAGCCTCTTCTTACTCTCACAGAATGGCTGGTGCATTCAAACTGCCAACCCTGTGGTTCACAGTCCAGTGCTTAATTGTATGGAGCCACCGTACATTTAGTAGTAGTTGTTGTTAAGTGCCGCCGAGTCAGTTTGGACTCATAGCAATCCTTTATAGGGTTTCCAAGGAGCATCTGGTGAGTTTGAATCACCTACCTATGGTTAGCAGTCTCGTGCTTATGCTACAGTGCCACATCAGGACTCCACACTTAGGAGTAGCCAGGTGCATTAACCATTTGCATTATCCAGGGACTCAGAGGTGCCAAATTCCAAGTATTATTAAAAGGTTGCATTCTTCCTAGTGACTCTCATGTTTTCCCACGTCAAGATGACCTTTGTTGTTGGCTGATACCCATTATTTTCCTAATGCTTTTGAACTCAGCAGTTTCCAGAAAGTTCTGTTCCCTGGCAGGCCCAGAATGTCCTACCTTCTGCTCTGAGACACTGAGAAACACTGAGAGGACAGAACTAAAGTAGGAAAGAGGGTGTTTTCTGCAGCTGAAAATGCCTGTCATAGTCTTTGAAGAGCCCCTACTCTTAGTCTTGTTAGATGGGAGATAACTCCATCCTTCCTGAATCAGATGTTGTTGGGAAACATGTCAGAGGACAGAGGCTGAAAGATGGGATCCAAAAGACCCCTGAAGGGCTCGAGTCCCCATTATACCATGACTGGCTGCCCATTAGGAACTGACATGTGGAAGAGGTGTCAGGCGGTGTAGATCACAAAGGTTGCTGGCTGATGAGGGTGGGATACAGGAAATGTGAGTCCTAGAGCACTCCATCTGACTGCTCCTCGACAGAAGCAGAGAGTACTGGATTTATTTTAAAAAGATGGAGGAGACTTGCCAGTAGCCTCCACATGGCAGAACCAGAATCAGGCATGATGGGCTAAGACACACCAAGGCCCAGCTGACCTCATGGGCACAACACATTTTTCCTTTTGTCTTTACCAAATTGACAAAGACTGAAAAAGAAAGCAAGTGTGAAAGGGATGAGAACCAAGGATACACTTCCAGAATGTATTCAGGAGACGCTGCTGGAATAGATTCCTGAAGCACTGTTTGGATTTAAAAACAATAAATGTCCCAAAAGAAGGAATCGATGATATTATTATATTATTTATAATGTTATATCATGAGATATAACATTATAAATCATGAGGACTTTTCCACGTCATTAGAATCATGTTTAGTTACTGCAACAAGATCAGTGAGAAGTATCTTTGGATAGCACCAGTGGTTATGGGATGGAAGTGATGTGACAGGGTGTGTCGGGGGGAATGCAGAGACACTGGGTTTCTACTGGTCTAGGCGAACCGACCTTCCTGGAGGCTGTGTCCAGGCAGTGTCCTGTGGTGCTTGGGCACCATTTTGAGGCAACATTGAGAGTGGGATGCCCAGGAAGGGCCTGAAAACTAGGACCCCTTGATCCAGGTGTGAAAGATGCTGAGAAGAGTGGCCTGTGGGCAGCCGGGCCTGGGCAGCCTCCCTATTTTAAGGTTCTGTGATTTGACATTTCCCTTTAACAAAGGAAATTGCCCCGTTACAGAAAACCAAAGACTGTTCAGCGCCAAACACTGTGTCATCTGAGTCCTCACTGAATTCTTGGGACACTAAACCTGAGATAAATTTACAACCATCTACATTCAGCTCAGTAACAATTGTTAATTATACATACTCATCACACCATCTGAAACAAAGGTGTCTCCAGACTGCTTTGCTCTAGTCTTTTGCCCTGTTAAAAGAAAAGGGCCTGTCTTCCAGCACACGTTCCCTGTTCAGAAATACAGTGAGAGTGCAGTCGCCAGAGACTCTTTTGTTTCCTTGACTCATACTGCTCCTCTGGACTTCCTTCTTCAAACCTTGCACCCAGTCTCTTCAACTTTTCAAAGAAGCAACTATTTCCGGGCCTCTTCGTCTCTGGGTTGCCCTCTCAGTTTGTCAGTGGCCCAGAGGAAACAGACATGCAAGTGGGACAAGGCCACAGGCCCCCATTCAGCACCAGGGTTGGCAGGAGAGGGTCAGCCTTGGCCTCTTCACCATATGTCCTGGGACCGTCCCTCCAGGTCTCCAAGCCTGGGTGAAGTGCCAAGAAGGCATTTGCCACCGTCAGGGCTCTGCTGCTGGCTGGAGAATCTGTCTCCTGTGGTGTTCCTGGATACCAAGATGGTAAAATTCCCCACAGCTATCACCAGGAAAGATGAAACTATTGGTTTACATACCCTCCCTGTCTGTTGCAATGTCACCTGGTTAGGTGATGGCTTTGACACAAGAAATTGAAGGGCCTTTATAAACCTCAACTCTTGTCAGTTGCTGGCTATGCATCTACATGGCCATCTGGAGCTGCTGTCTTTGGCCTTGACTGAGTAGGCATAGGTCTGTGTTCAGTATCTGGGCATCCAAGGCCCTGCCAGCTTTGAATATAGGATTCCTCCATTTGTAAACGTACTATTTTTCTGTACTTTTTGGGAAAGAGTAACTGAACCGATGACTGTGTTTTTCTTATTAACAAGATTCTGGAGCAGGAATTTACCTGTGACCATTTATTTACACAGAAATTCAGAGTCTTTGATTAGCATCATTAAAACATGAAGGCTTAGTGAACTCCTTCCCACTCCCAGGCTGAACCTTTTGACATTGGTGGTTTTTTAAATGTTTCTAAATCTAAGAGAGTACTGCGCCTATAGAGAAGCTGTGTCCTCAGGTATATCTCGTGAGTTCATCTGAGTCTGTACCGTTGATGTGGCCACTCAACTCGAAAGCTTACTTCTGCAGGGAACTCACTCAGAATAGTGAACTTAGTGCAAGATTCGGAGTATTCTGAAAGTATTTTTAGGCACAAATCATTGTATTCTGATATTTAAAGAACAAAACCCTGAAAAATCCTAAGAAAAAAATAAAAAGCATTATAGATACAGTTTGAGAAGTAAGCCACAAAACCACATCTCTCTTTTAATGAATGTGCAAAGTATGAAGGGACATGAGTGTTTTCCCAGACAGTGGAGTGGCCAAGCCTACATTTTCCTTGTTCTTTGTTCGGTGTACTTGGCTCATAATAAAGTGACTAGCTTGGTGCTTAAAATTAAACCACTGGGACAAGAGGAATATCAAACATATGTCCTACATAACTGCTTTTCCATATTTGTAGATTTGTTAACCCTCTCTCATTCGAGTCCAAGTCTGCTAGCCTGGTTAAGTGGGTGTTGGCAAAGTTTCCTTGTATGTGTGCTGTACTACCAGCAGACACAATGCCGTGCCCTGCATGGCTGTGCCTGTGAGTTGGGGTGTAGGACATGGAGGGTTATGTGTAGTCTCAGCATTGCATTTTGTATTTCCAGCCCTGGTCAAAGACCCATCGTTCCTTCGTCGAAATCCCGTCTTGCCTTCTCTGTGTCTGTGCTGGACCTTGACCTCAAGCCCTACGAGAGCATTCCTCACCAGTACACACTGGATGGCAAGATTGTCAGCTACTACTCAAAGACTGTGTGTGCCAAGGATGCTGCCACGGCCACGCCACCCAGATTCAAGGGAAATGAGGACTGCACACTCCTTCTCCACAAAGTCTAACGTCTCTCCTACAATGGTTGTGGAGCTCAAACGTAGAATGTGACGGCTAATGATAGAGCTATTTTCTGTTGGGTGACTTCTGGCTGTGAATGTTTTTGCTTTAACTTTTGTTGAAGTGTGGGTGCCTCTCATAGACATGAAATTGAATAGCACTTGAAACGTCTTCCAGGAGAAGGAATGTATGAGCCCAGCAGTATGCTGTTTCCCAGGAAGGCCTTGTATGTTCTTAAAACAAGTTTCCGCAGAATTTCTGGGAAGATATTCTGGGTAGTTTCTCATTTTCAACAGGGCTCGCATCTGATTCTCTAATGAAAAAAGCCTTATTATTGAGACCCAAAATTTGGGTTTCCTACCACCATACTCCTAACAGAAAACTTGAATTGTCATGTACATCTTACAGCTTGGATGAAGGACATGGGTTCTACTGGAACTTTGCCTCAGTTGAGTTACATGGTTGGTTTTTAAGTGTGAACCACCCTCTGTTGTAGAGTGCAAGTGTGTTGGCTTGGGTGGCGATGGTGTCAACAGCCCAGACTCAGGGTCCCTGTGGAGGTAGGGTTGGAATCCAAAAGGTGACTGCCTGGGCCAGCAGGGAGTGCAAGGCTCTTGTTAAGGGACACCCCTCTGTCAAGCATTTACTTTGTTTTGGCTGAATAGTTTCATCTTTTACATTAGGGAGTGCAATGGTATATTTGTTCCCACCTGAAATTGCTGCTGTGGAAGGTAGCAGTGATGTAGAGCTGCTGGCGGCCAGCTGGGCCAGCATCCAAGGGTGCAAGCGCCTGACATGTTTGTCTTTGCTGGGCATTCTGATAGGTTCATCCCTGTTGTTGGTGTGTGGGCTGGGCTGGTGGGAAGAGAAGTGCCCCGCCAGCCCTCAGAGGCCCTGCTTATAGTCACCAGTGTGTGTTCAGCTGCTAGGAAACCCTACTGGGGTCTTGGATTAAGTTTTTTCTATTGAAGGTAGTACAAATTGATAATATCATCATTTTGAGGGACAAATGAAGGCATACTATAGCAAAATATTAGTGGAACCATGGAATTATATGACAATGCTATATGAAAAACAAGGCAAATATTTTGCTGATTGTGAATTTTTATCGAAATTTTTGTGCTAACTTGAGACTTACACTTGTTTGAACCAAGTCATCTCTTCTAAAATTTGTTGTTCAAATCTGTCCTAATATTTGCTACTTCTTCATTCCACTCTTGGAGGCAGTTGCTGTCACTACTTTCTTCCTCTGGTCTTACATCACGTACGACTCTGGTATACATTCAGCAGCATCAGGGTGAAAAGCATGCTTAGGCATATGGTGACTTGCAGCTCTGGAGATGATATGTCAGCTTAGTTAAGCTATAATGCTCAGTGGTTTGGCATACAGTGGACTGGTGGTCTTCCATACTGTAATACAATGTAATCACTTTCCTTGTTGTGATAGGAAATGATCAGCCAGTCAGTTGAAAGAGGAGATTCCTTGAGGATATGCTCTGGCTCCAGTCTATAAACAGATGGTCAGGCACAGCTTGCAGTCTTTCTGAACTCTGCACTCTTCTCATTGCCTGATCTGTTCTTGGGATGTACGCCTATAGAGGTCTCCAGCCTGCTCTCTGACCTACAGATTCTGTGTTCATCGACTTCAGCGTCGCATGAGCAAGCGAGGTCTCCAGCCCCGCATGGGTCTTCAGGTGACCCACGGATTTGGAACTTACTAGCACCTACACCTGTGTGAGCCATATCCTTGAAGTAAATCTCTGTCTCTCTCTCTCTCTATATATATATACATATATATATATATATATTCTAGATACATATCTGTATACATATGTTTCATTGTTTTTGTTCCTCCAGAGAACATAGACAAAGACGTGCAACCATTGCTCTTTGTTTTTTAACCTGATTGGGGTCAAAAGAACCCTTCAAGATAACCAGGCCTGCTGGAAGGACCTGTGCAGAGGCAGCATGGTGTGTCCTCAGACCAGGGATTGGGATGTTATCCTGTCACATGTGCAAGCACCTGCCTCGTGCTCACTTCCTAGCAGGGCTGAACAGTATTAAAACGTATCTCCTCTTTTTGGGAAAAATGAAACCAGATGAAACCTGCCCTCCTTCGAAGGACCTTGTCGTATACTTCCTGGCCATTTGTTGTGTGTGGGTCTACAGCCATTATGAGACAGAGGTCATACCCATTTCCTGTGTGTGTGTGTGTGTGTGTGTGTGTGTGTTTGTGTGTCTGTCCCAGGCTTGATTGGGCCTTGTGGCCAAGCACTGCTCAGTCTCCAGCTTGAGGGCTGTTTCCCTGTCTGTGATGTTCGTACCTTTGAAAAAGCATGTTTTTACTGAGTATAACAATACTTTAAATTGGCAGTGGAGGTGCTCAATGCAACCATGATTAATACAGCACTTTCATAGCACTGCAGACAACAACACTAGGCCCGATGGAGAGGAGCAGGTCCCCTTGGTGGTGGACAGGCTGCTAAGGGAAGGAGCAGTGCTACCTTCGGTCTCACTCTGCTCTTCTAAAGCTAGCAGTGCCACGTGGAGTGAGGACCAAGAAAAGCAAATGTCAGGGGATTTGCTTATAGGTGCTGTGAATGTCCCAACTGCTGCTTTAGTTGGGTTTCAGATACAACAGTGGAGGTGAATGTAGCACAACCCAAGGACTTGAACGGCCCAGTTTCCCATTGGGAAGCAAAAAAATGTTTAAAAAATAAGGCTAGGCCAGGGTGTTGCCACCAGGAGCCCTCCATGGGACCTCCAGCACTGCCACCATCACTCCCAGACTTGTGCTCATAAAATCTCTGCAGGCAACTAAGGATTTACAATCACTCTTGGTACACTTATTCAGATGTTAACCTTATTTAAAAAAATACACTATACATGTCACTTGTATTTGGCATTTTGTATTTAAATAGCTGTATTTATTTTCCATGTCATGACAGTTTATATATATGTGCCATGTTGCATAGATAGCATGTTTTAAGAATATGATTTCTAAATGGAGAACAGCAAATGTTTATAGTCAATAAATTATAAACTGCTGAGTGCAGAATCTTATTTATTAAGTGTTCAGTTTTTGTGAACTGGCTATTCTTTTGTATTCAAAAATGAATGTATCAGGCTTTCTAGAGAGGCTTCAATTCCAAGCATTCCTAGCAGGGTGCGGAAGCTGTGAGGAGCGCTTGCTGTAACTGCCTTTCTGTCCAGCTTCAGGGCTAGAAAGAAAACATAAACCAGGTCAGAGACTTCAAAGTGACTGTTACTTTCCAGTGGTGGGCCCCACCAAAGCCTTCATTACGAGATGAATCAACACCTTCCCTGACCAGTCATTTAGGATGACAAGCATGGGGAGGACTTACAGCCTCATGATACATGTAAAGACAGGATATTCCCTTAAGCCACCACTCATCTGCCAGTTTTTCACACTGTGGTGGCTTGCATGTTGCTGTGATGCTGGCAGCTGTGCTATCAGTATTTTAAATACCAGCAGGGTCACCCATAATGGACAGGTTTTAGCTGAACTTCCAGAATAAGACAGACTAGGAAGAAGAAGAGGCAGAATCAGAAGAATGCCATAGATTTCATCATCAAAAAGAACATTTCAAGATCTTTCTTGAAGTACAACACTGTCTGTGATAAGATAATATCCATATGCCTACTAAGGAGTCCTGGTGGTGGTGCAGGATAGTGCACTGGATCATAAGGTCAGTTTGAACCATAAGGTCAGTAGTTCAAATCCACCAGCTGCTCCTAGAAAACCCTACACAGTGTTGTAAACCCTACACAGTCCGAACTGACTCGATGGCACTTAACAACAATAACAACTAGGAAGACCAGTTAATACCACTATGATTCAAACTGTGTGCCAACCAGTAAAGCCAGTGATGAACTTGAAAATTTTTACTAAATTCTTCAGTCTGAAATTGATCAAACATGAAATCAAGATGTATTCATAATTACTGGTGATTGGAATGCAAAAGTTGGAAATGAAGAGGATGTGGTCAGTAGTTAGAAACTATGCTGGAGATCGAATGATGCAATTTTGAAAGACTAAGACTTCTTCACTGCAAATACCTTTTTAAAATAATATAAAAGATGACCATACAAATGGCTCTCACCAGATAGAATACATGGGAAGCAAAAGACTACATTTGTAGGACGAGACGGTAGAAAAAGCTCAGTATAATTAGCCAAAACAAGGCCAGGGCAGACTGTGGAACATGCCACTAATCACTCATAAGCAAGATTAGGCTGAAGCTGAAGAAACTAAATTTAGAGACCATCTCAAGAACAGATTTGATGCATTGAACACTTAACTATTGACCAAAGACCAGAAGAACTGTAGGATGACATCAAGAATATCATACAGAAAAAAAAGCAAGAGGTTGTTTAAAGTCAGGAAAGAGAAAAGACCACAGTGGATGTCAGAAGAGGATCTGAACTTGCTCTCCAGTATTGAGATGCTAAAGTAACTGAAAGAAATAAGGAAGTAAAAGAGTTGAAAATTTCAAAGGGCAACTGGAGAAGATATAGTATTGTAATGAAATATGCAAAGACCTGGAGTCAGAAAACCAAAGGGAAGAACATGCTAAGTATTTCTCAAGCTTTCTGGAAAAAAAAAAAAAAAAAAGAAAAAATTCAAACCTCCACTTATGATACTGAAGGAAGCAGAAAGCATCAAAGGAAGATAGAAGGTATGTAGAGTCACTGTGCCAAAAAGAAGTGGGTGATATTCAGCTATTTCAAGAGGTAACATACGATCAGGAACCAATGGTGGGGAGATGCACAAGAATGCCCAAACTTGTAGATAGTACCCATTTGACCTACTTTCTATGGCTTGATGATCAGAACTCAATTAGAGGAAGATTTAAAAACATATATTTTTTGATAAAGGAAACAAGTGTAAATTGCTACAGTTTGATGAACTTGACTATGCTTATGGATGCAGTAGCTCAAAATACCAACGGACAAGGAAGGAATCTTCACATCAAGTATCAATCTATCCCCTTTATATACAGGCCTGATAGGGTAACTTAGACATTGGCTACCTAAAATGGGGGGGCGGGGGGTAGAGGGGCTATAAAGGCACAAAGTAAGTGGCTGACAAGTTTTCAAAAGGGAGTTTAGTTTCAGACTATGCGGGGGAAGGTAGAATCCTTACTGAATAGTTCTCATCTTGTCTAGTGAAAAGATATGGGGATAATATTCTTATGATTGAATAGTGAGTAATTATTATCATGACTAATTGTAACTGTCACAACTGTAAAGGTAGAAGTTTTGTAACAAAAAAGGAGAGTAGTTAATCGTACAGTCCAGGAACAGAGGACCATAGGACCATCAAGGGAGAAGAGAATGAGAAGAATGTAAAACCTTATCCAGAGAAGCAGTGACACCACAGATGGAGCCAGAAATGAGGACCTAGAAAGATAGAGCAGCTGAAGACTCTACACTCACGGAAAGAAAAAGGCTGTGTGCTGGTGGCTAGGAGGCAGGCTTGCAGAATGTGTCCTTTGGTTGTTTAAATAATTATATATTCCTGAGTGTTTTT
>NW_006408930.1:1155939-1159911 GCF_000296735.1 Chrysochloris asiatica | reverse complement strand
CTTTCAAAGAAGGGATGGATTAAAATGTTCTATATTAAAGAAACAACCCCCCCCCCAAAAAAAAAAAAAGGAATAGAAGCAAATACTGTTGAATGATGATGCATGGAGGAGACTAATCATTACAATGAAATGATGAGTGTAAAACTGGTGTTCTCTCATATAAACTATAAATTCACAAGAAAAACTTAAAAAAAGAGTGAGAACCAGTGGTACTGAAGGTAGAAGTCCAAGTTGCACTGAAGGTGTTGGCAAAAAACAAGGCTCCAGGAATTGACAGAATACAACCTGAAATCTTTCAACAAATTGATGAAACACTGGGAGGTGTGCTCACTCATCTATGCAAAGGAATTTGGAAGACAGCTACCTGGCCAACTGATTGAAAGAGCTATTTGTGCCCACCCATTCCAAAGAGAAGTGATCCACTGGAATGCAGAAATCATCAAAAAAATATTGATGTCATGTGAGAGTAAAATTTGCTGGAGATAATTTTTAAAATGGCTGCAATAGTACATCAACAGGGAACTGCCAGAAATTAAAGCCAGATTCAGAAGAGGACGTGGAACTGGGAATATCATTGATGATATCATGATGGCTGAAAACAGAGACTAACAAAAAGATGTTTACTTATGTTTTATTGTCTGTGCAAAGGCTTTTTACTATGTGGATCATCTGTACATAGACCAAGAGGCAGCCATTAGAACCAAATAAGGGGATACTGAGTGGTTTAAAATGAGGAAAGGTGTGTGCCAGGGTTGTATTCTTTCACCATACTTATTCAATCTGCACCCTTAGCAAATAACCTGAGAAGATAGAGTATATGAAGAGGACTGTAGAATCAGGACTGGAGGAAGACTCATTAACAACCTGCAATGTGCAGATGATAACAACCCTTGCTTGCTAAAAGTTTAGAGGACTTAAAATACTTTTGAAGATCAAAGACCAGAGCCTTCTATTTAGATTGCCCCTCAACGTAAAGACAACAAGAATCCTCACCACTGGAACAATAAATAACATTAAGATACAGTGAGAAAAGACTGCCATTGTCAAAGACTTCATTTTGCTTGAATCAACCATCAACACTCATGGAAGCAGTAGTCAAGGACTCAAATGATGGATTGCATTAGGCAAATCTGCACAAGACCTCTTTAAAATGTTCTAGGGCAGATATAAGTTGGAGGACTATGGTATGCCTGACCCAAGCAAGGGTATTTTCATCACCTCATATGCATGTGAAAGTTGGACAATGAAAAACTACCATAGAAAAATTGATAGTAAAACTACCATGGATTGCAAGAAAAAAAATCTATGTTGGAAGAAGTACAGCCAGAATGCTTCTTAGAATCCAGGACGGCAAGATTTCATCTCTCATGCTTCAGACATATCAGGAGGGACCAGTCCCTGGAAAAGGACATTATGTTTGGTAAAGTAGAGTCCAGGTGTGGTGCTGAATAAGCACTGGACCATATGGTTGGTGTGAACCTCAAGGCCAACAGTTCAAACCCACCAGCACTCCTCAAAAACCCAATACCAGGTCAGAATCGACTCAGCAACACTTAACAACAACTCCAAAGTGGAACCGTTAGTGAAAAAGAGAAAAACACCATCCAGCCCCCTGCCCCCTGCCCCAAGCAAAATGGATTAGCACAGTGGCAGTAAGTAGCCACTCAAGCTTAACAATTGTGAGGATGGTGCAGGACCAAACAGTGTTTCACTCTGTTGTGGGTAAGGTCACTATGAGTCTGAATCAACCGAACGTCACCTAACAACAATTCCCTTCAACATAATCCACCAGGAAGACGACCACATGATCATATCAATCAACACAGAAAAGGCATTTGTCAAAATTCCGCACTCCTGATAAAAACACTCAACAAAACAGGAATAGAAGGAACACAATTGAGAGCATATATGTAAAACCAATGTCAACATTAGTCTCAACAGAGAAATACTGAAAGCATTCCCTTTGCAAACAGGTGCCAGAAAATAATGTCCTTTATAACCACTGCTATTCAGGGACTCTGGTAGTGTAGTGGTTACAAATCAGGCTGCTAACCTTAAGGTCAGCAGTTCAAAACTACCTCCCGATCTGTGAGAGATCAGGCATTCAACTCCTGTAAAGATTCGCAGCATCGAAAACCCTATGCAGGGTCACTGATTCAGAACTGATTCCACGACACATACCCAACCACCATTCAGTATTGTGCTAGATATGTTAGAGTAGTAATAAGGCAAGAAAGAGAAATCCAATGCATCCAAAGTGGCAAAGAGGAGGTAAAACACTTTTTGCAAATGATATCCTATCCATAGAAAATCCCAAATATTCAGTAATTATGGAACTCATTGAAAGATTACGCATAGAAAATCCTAAATACTCAGTAATTATTGGAATTCACTGAAAGATTAAGCAAAAGTGGCAGGGTACAAGATCAATATACAAAATTCAATCTGATCTTTTCACACAACGGAGAGAATTCTGTAAAGGAAATCAGGAAAACAATACCACTTACAATAGTCACCTAAAAGACAAAATATTTAGTAATATGTCTAAACAGAAACAAGACACCTATACATAAAAAAACAAAAAACACTACTACAAGAAACAAAAAGACACCTAAATAAACAATACAGTATGCTTATGCCTGGTGATGTGGTTCTGTACAATAAGTACTGGTCTGTGAACCACAAGGTCAACGGTTTGAGCCCACCAGCCTCTTCAAGAGAGAAATGTGAGGCTTTTACGCTCATGGAGATGTACAGCCTCAAAATCCTATACAGGGTTGCTATGAGTGATAACCAACTTTACTTAAAAACAACAAAAAACCATGCTTATGGACAAGGGAGTGTGATGGCTCTATAAGATAAGCATTAGACTGTGAGCCACAAGGTTAGCGGTTTGAGCCCACCAGCTACTCTACAGCAAAAACATGAGGTTTACTGGTCCTGCAAAGGTTAACAGCTTCAGGATTAACAGGGTTGCTATAAGTCAGAATGGACTCTACGGCATTTAATAACAACAACAATTGATAGGAACATTATGAAAATGTCGGTACTACTCAAAGAAATGAACAGATATAATGCCATCTTGATCCTGATTCCAACATCATTCTTTAAAGAGATGGAAAAACTAATCAGCTTCATATAGAAAGAAAGAGCCCCCAGATAAGCAAAGCATTACTAAAGAAGAACAAGGTAGGAGGCCTCACCCTTCCTGATTTCAAAACCTACGACACAATCATGGAAGTCAAAATAACCTGGTACAGGTATGACTGACACACAGACCAATGGAACAGAATTGAGGACACAGAAGTAAACGCATCCATCTATGGATCTGTGACAAAGGACAGAAACAAATAGGGAAAAAACAGTCTATTTAACAAATAGTAAAACTGGATATCAATTTGCAGAAAAATGAAACAGGATCTATATCTCATATCAGACACAAAAATGAACTCAACATAAATCAAAGAACTAAATATAAAATCTAGACTACAGAGATATGGAATGTAAAAATAGGGATACTAATTATCCCTATTAGGGTTTTGGAATGTAAAAATTAGGGATACTAATTCACTGCTTAAAGAAACTATCAAACACAACAGTAAACAACAAGTATCTGAAGACAAGCTAGCTTACTGGCACCATGTACGAATTTAGACACTTCTACGCATGTGCCTATTCCAAAGTCAGGTGACCCAATGGAATGCAGAAATCATCAGACAATATCTTTGATAGTCCATGTGAGTAAAGTTTTAATAAAGGTAATACAGAAACCGCACGCAGCAAGCATACATTGACAGAGAACTTCCAGAGGTTCAAGCGAGGGATATCACTGCTGATGTCCAATGGATCTTGGCTGAAAGCAGAGACTATCAGAAAGATGCTTACCTGTGCTTTATTGACTACACAAAGGCTTTCGATTGTATGGATCATGAGAAGCTATGGACAACATTGCGAAGTATGAGTATTCCAGAA
>NW_006408930.1:1153433-1155252 GCF_000296735.1 Chrysochloris asiatica | reverse complement strand
GACATATTGTCAGGAGGGACCAGTCGCTAGAGAAGGACATCATGTTTGGTAAGGTGGAGGATCAGAGAAACCCCCAGCAAGATGGATTGGTAAAGTGGCAGCATCAATGGGCTCAAGCGTGGAAACGATTGTGAGGTTGGCCCAGGATCGGGCAGGGTTTTGTTCTGTTGTGCATAGGGTCTCTATGAGTCGATACTGACTTGATGGTAGCTAACAACAACAACAACAACACATGTCTTTGGTGATAGAACCAATGGTGGAAGTCACATGATAGAATTTTGTAAGACCAACGACTTATTTATTGCAAACACCTTTTTTTAAAAAAACAAAAGACAACTATACACAGGGGACTTCTGGCAAGATGGCAGACTAGGCAGAAACAGTACATGGACCCTCTACGACAAAGACATGAGAGGCCAAATAAAACAGACACATGAAAATTCTAGCATTCTGAATCTCAGAAGATGAGAGAGGTGGGAGGACAGGTTGAGCAAGGACGACGAGACAGGGAGGCAAACTGGTGAATGGCTGGCCAGATGCGCTCAACCATCTTGTGTGCAGCTTTAGATTGAAACAGGTCACAGGAAAGGTGATTTCACCTTTTGTCTCCATGCTCCCTTAGTCACCAGAGGTAGTCAACTCACAGCCCAGACCCTGCTCTACAGGAGTTCAGAGCCAGTGTGAGTTAGGGATCAGCTGAACTGCTTTGGTTGCCACCTTGATGCCTGGATTTAAGTGGGCTTGGCTCCAGACCAATAAAACCTGCATAGGCACCAGACCAAGATTTAACCAGTCACCATACCCCCAGCTCCCCTGGCGGACACTGAAATCAGCTCCATCATGGGCCCCCATATGCTACTACTGGAATGAATTCCCCCAACATTGATGACACTGAGACTAATAGGAACTCCATCAAGGCCAGGGACTCTGCTGTTACATCCTTTCTACAACCACCTTGTGAGCTACTTGAATTGCGGCCACCCCCACAGATTTCTCTTCTCTTGGTCCAAGAACATTTACAAATACAATAATCCCACATTGTTCTGGAGACAACAGAATTTTAGCTCACATGAAGAAATGACAGAATGGCTCAAATGAGCAAGATGCTGAAGCAGAAAACATTTCTGAGGAAAGAAATGTAATGGAATTAATTGAAAAAGAATGCTATTTAGGTACCTTGAGCAGATTGACAGAAAGATGGGGGAAAGGCAAGAACACAGAACAAATGTTAGAAGAATTCAGGAAAATGCTACAAGAACAAACAGACAAAATAAATGTAAATTTTGAAGCAATACAAAACCTGCAAGTAGAAATCCAGATTAATACTAAGATTTGAGAAAAGGAAAATACAATGACAGGGCAAAGGAGACGATTAGAAGCAATAGAAGCCCAAATTAATGATCTTGAAGACAAATCTTTCAATACTAGTGTGCTAGAAGAACAATCAGAAAAAATTGAAAAAATCCAAAGAAAGCCTAAAAGTTAAGTGCATCAGCCCGAAGAGGAATAACTTACAGGTGATTGGAATTCCAAAACAGGAAGAGACAATAAAAAGCACAGAGTAAATTGTGGAAGATTCCGTGGAAGAAAACTTCCCTAACATCATGAAAGATGAGAAGTTGAATGAGCTCCAAAAAGACAGACCCCAAAAGAAAATCAAGATCATAATTTCCAAAATCAAAGAAAAAGAATTCAGTGAGCAGCTCAGGAAAAACAAAAAGTTGCCTACAAAGGAGAACCAGTAAGACTAAGCTCTGATTTCTCAGAAGAAACCATGTAGGCAAGAAGGCAATGGAATCACATATAGAAAACTCTGAAA
>NW_006408930.1:1149730-1151113 GCF_000296735.1 Chrysochloris asiatica | reverse complement strand
ATCTTTATGCATTCCATTTTATTTTTGACAACTTCCAGGTTTCCTAGATTCATAATTTGTACATTCCACATTATGATTGTTAATGGATGTTTGCAGCTGTTTCTCTTCATTTTGAGTTAGTCCCCATCAGCAAATGAAGGTCCCGAAAGCTTATATGTCATTAATGTCAACTCTATTTTGAAGATACAGCTCTTCTCCTGTTGTAATTTGAGTCCCTTCCAACCTGAGGGGCTCAACTTCTGGCACCATATCTTACAATGTTCCACTGCTTCTCAAGATTTTCAGTGACTAACCATTCAGTAGTGGTCCACTTCTCCTATTTTCTATTCTGTCTTCGCGTGGACACTAAACTGGTGGAACCCTTAGTCATCCTTTAGGTGTAGAAATGAACTTACCTCTATGATTCAATTTTCAGCCCAACAATACGTTTAAAAAGGGAGTAATAGCACTAAGAGGTATGAACTCCTTAGAATTATCAAGTATTTGAGAACAAATATGCAGCATTTACTCAAGGACACAGCTCAGAGGATTAAGAAAGACAAGTTCAGAAGCGTTAGGAAAGAAAGAGACATGAAAGCAGGAATCAGGGAGGAAGTGGGAAAAGTGATGTTACATTGTGGGAATTCCAATTAATGATATGAAACAAAATGTATGAGTTGAATGAAAAAGTGCTCTATCCTAAATCTTCACCTAATTCACAATTTTAAAAAAGAAAAGAAAAAAAAGTCAAAGGCTTTATCCAGCATGTTCCAAAATTGCCTCAGAACATCTATGTGAAGATTCCTATATACAATTCCAGATTACCTTGCTTTGGGAATTTGTTTAAAAGATCCAATGTTGGCAAAACTTTCCCTTTGTCATCCATTTGAATCCTCCAAATGATTATTAATTCAAATCTGCAAGAGGTAAAATACATATTTAAGTTTATTTTAAAATATGACTAAAAAAGCAAACAATATAAAGTGACTCTTCTGTGTCTGTGCTAGAAGAAGAGAAGAGATGCCACCCACCACCAACCAGAGCAGGTGAGGTCAGAGAAGACAGAGGCAACTGGTGTGCATCAAGTGCCCAGGGTCATGGTATCGTGCTGCAGGGTAAGCATTGGATTGTTATCTGCAAGGTTGGAGGTTCAGACCCACTAGCTACTCCTTGGAAACCCTATTCAAGTTCGCTATGAATCAGAACTGACTTGACAGCATGTAACAACTACAGGTGCCCAGGGTCAGAGAGCTGGGAAAGAGACTCATTCTGGGTCTCTGAACCATAGTGTGACATGGCCCCTGAAGCTGCTCTGAGACTGCCTGCCATGAACTTACCCAGGTTGGCTGGGACTCTGGATTCCCATGTAGCTAGAAGTAGCACCCTCAGGAAGTTGAACGATAT
>NW_006408930.1:1147696-1148535 GCF_000296735.1 Chrysochloris asiatica | reverse complement strand
GATCTAGGAAAGCAAGAAGAGCACAGAAAAAACTTTGAAAGATTCAGGAAAACACTACAAGGAAAACTAGACAAAATGAAAGCAAATTTTGAAACCAAATCAAAACTGCAAATAGAAATCCAGATTAATACTAGGATTTCAGAAATGGGCAATACATTAAAAGGGTAAAAGAGTATACCTAAATCAATAGAAGCCCAAATTAGAGAGCTTGAAGATAAATCAATGGTATGCTAGAAGAACAATCAGAGAAAAGGAGAGAAAAAATCCATAGTAAGACTAAAAGTTATGTGAGACATCATGAAGAATAACTTAAGGGTGATCAGACTTCCAGAACAGGAAGAGACAATAAAAATGACAGAAAAAAATTGTCAAAGAGTAGTTGGAAGAACACACAATAACATGAAAATTGAGAAGATAGACATTCAAGAAATTGAATGAACTCCAAACAAGATAGACCACAAAAGAAAATCACCAAGATATATTGTAATCAAACTTTCCAAAATCAAATACAAGGAAGGAATCATGAGAACAGCTCAGGTTAAACAAAAAGTTACCTTCAAAGAAGAACCAATAACATAAAGTCTGGTTTCTCAGCAGAAACCAAACAGGCAAGAAGGAAATGAATGGAACAACATATGAAACTCTGAAAGAAAAATATTGCCAACCAAGAATCATATACCCAGCAAAGCTGTTGCTCAAATATGATAGCAAAATTAGGAAATTTGTAGATAAACAGAAATGAAAGGAATTTGTAAAAACCAAACCAAATTTTTTACAAAAACGGCTAATGAGTATTCTTTGGACTGAAAACTAACAACAGCAGACAATAACCTGAGATT
>NW_006408930.1:1134870-1143898 GCF_000296735.1 Chrysochloris asiatica | reverse complement strand
TGAGTAATAGAAGGAATGCAAAATGAAATTTAAAAATCCTTTGAATGAAAAGAGAATGAAAACACATCACATCAAAACCTTTGGGACCGAGCAAAAATTTCCCAGAGGGAAATTTATGGAAATAAATGCACACATACAAAAAAGAAGGAAGACACCAAATCAACACACCTTATCTTAACATCTCCAACAATTAGAAAAGAGCAGGAAAGTAATCCTACAGTCATTAGAATAAATGAAATAACAAAGGTTAGAGCAGAAATCAATGAAACAGAAAAGATAAAGAACCAACAAGAAGGTGGTTCTTTGAAAGTATTAATAAACCAACAATCTATTTGCAAACTTAACAAAAGAAAATGAGACAATGCACATAGCACAAATAAGAATTGATATCGGTGGCGTCATATCAGAACCAATGGAAATAATGATAATGGAATACTATGAAATATTGTACTCCAACAAATTTGAAAATCTAGGAGAAATGGAACAAATTTCTAGAAACACAAGACCTACCAAAACTAACACAGACTGAAGTAAAAAACTTGAACAGACTGTAACAAAAGGAAAAGTTGATCAAGTCATTAAAAAAACTACCAAAAAAAAGTGCAGGCCCAAATGACTTGACCAGTGAAATCCACCAATATTTAGAGAAGAATTAACACCAATTCAATTCAAACTATTCCAGAATATAGTAAAGGATGGAAAACTCCCAAATTCAGTTTATGAAGCAAACATAACCCTAACACGAAAACCAGGCAAAGACATTACAAAAAGAGAAAATTATAGAACAATATCACTCATGCACATAGATGTGAAAATTCTCGACAAAAATCCTAGCTAATAATCCAACAACACATAAAAACAAATAATACATCATGACCAAGTGGGATTCATACTAGGTATGCAAGGATATTTCAATATTAGAAAAATACTCAATGTAATCCACTACATAAATTTTAAAAAGGAGCACCACAGGATCATATTGTTTGATGCAGAAATGGGGACTTGCCAAAATCCAACACCTAGTCTTCATAAAAACATTTAACAGAATAGGAATAGAATAAAAATTGATCAATGTATTTAAGAGCATTTATACAAAAACAACAGCCAACATCACTTTCAACAGAGAAAACCTGGAAACATTCCCCTTGCAATCAGGAACCAGACCAAGAGGACCTTTATTACCATTCCTATACAATACTGTATTTGAAGTCTTAGCCAGAGTCATAAGGAAAGAAAGGGAAGCCAAAGGCATCCAAGTTGGTAAAGAAGAAGTAAAAATCTCTATTTTTAGATGGTATGATTCTAGATAATTCCAAAGGCTCTGTAAGAAAATTATTGGAATTCATCAACAGATTCAGCAAAGTGACAGGGTTCGACATCAACATAGAAATGTCAGCTGGATTACTTTTCACTAATAAAGAGAGCTCTGGAAAGGAAATCAGGAAAACAATACCATTTACAATAGCCACCCAAAAGATGAAATACTTAGTTATAAATAAATATAACTAGAGAAACAAAAGACCTATACAAAGAAAACTACAAAACACTACTACAAGAAACCAAAAGAGAAGTACAAAAATAGAAGAACATACCATGCTTACGGATAGGAAGACTTTTAACACTGTGAAAATGTCAACATTATCTAAAGGAATTTATAGATATCATGTAATCTCAATCTGAACTCCAACATTACTCTTTAAAAAGATGGAAAAACTAATCAATAATTTTATACAGAAAGGAAAGAAACCCCAGATAAACAAAGCATTACTAAAAAGGAAGAACAAAGTAGGAGGCCTCTCACTTTCTGACCTCAAAACCTACTACACAGGCACAATCAACAAAACATCTTAGTACTGGTACAATGGAACAGAATTGAGAACCCAAAAGTAAGGGCACCTACCTGCGCTCAGGTGGTTGACAAAGGATAAATGGTGCCAGCAAAACTGGAAATTCATTTGCAAAAGAATAAATCGAGACCCATACCTCACACCTTATAAAATAAACTCAACGTGGATTAAAGACCTAAATATAAAGCCTAGAACTATCATCAATGAAAAAAATAGGGATAAATTTAGGGGCTGTGATACATGGCATAGCTACACTATCAAACATAAAGGAAAATACATGAACAACAGAAGATAAAATAGATAACTGGGACCTCCTAAAAATTAGACAGCTGTATTAAAGGATTTCACCAAAAGAGTAAAAAGAGAACTGGCTGGAAAAAAATTGTTTGGGCAATAACATATCAGAGAAAGGACTACTTTCTAAAATTTATAGAATGTTTCAACATCTCAACAAGAATAATCCAATTTTTTAAAATGGGCAGAGTACATGAACAAACATTTCATCAAAAAATGCTCATGACCATTAGCCATTAGAAAGATGCAAGTCAAAACAACAGGGAGATATCATCTTACCCTAGCATTAATAGCAAAGTAAAAAAAAAAAAGAAAACATCAAATGTTGGCAATGATGTGGAAAGACTGGGATCCTCCTACACTGCTGGTGGAACTGTAAAATGGTGCAACCACTCTGGAAAATGAAATGGCACTTTCTCAAACAGCTGGAAGGTAAAATACCATGTGACCCAGCAATCTTTCTACTTGGTATATATCCCCAAGAAATCAGAGTTCTGACACTAATAGATATATACACACCCATGTCCATTACAGCACTATTCACAACAGGAGAAAGTCAAACTGCCTATCTACAGAAGAATGGTTAAACAAACTTTGGTATACACAAACAATGAAATATTACACAGCACTGAAAAATAATGATGAATCTGTGAAAAACATCATAACATGGATGAACCTGGAAGACATTATGCTGAGTGAAATTAGTCAATAACAAAAGGTCAAATATTGTATGAGACCACTATTGTAAAAAGTCAAGAAATGGTTTTCATGTTAAAAGAAACATTCTATGATAATTACCAAGGGTGAGAGGGAAGTAACAATTATTTACTGGCTAGAAGGTAGACACATGGTAACTTGGGTGAGGGGGTCAAAAGGAAGGCGGCTCTGTGCTGACACTGCCTGCTGTCCCTGTGTCTTCTATCTGCTATCAACAGCCTCATGGGTGCTTCCTGCTACCTCACTTCACTCTACTTTACACCTTTTGCTTATGCACGGTATCCTCCAGTCTCCTTATAACAACCACTGAAGTTTTTTTTTTTTTTGGTAAATAAACTTATTTTTTTTTCTTGGAATAAATTTAGATTTACAGAAAGTTGCTAAGATAATACAAAGTACCCACTGCCCAACTCCTCTTGATATCAACTTCTTACAGACCATGATGCATTTCTCAGAACCAAGATACCAGCATTGATGCATAGTTCCAAGCTTTACTCCAATTTCTCCTGGCTTCCACTAATACTCCATCTGTGTTCCAGAACAGTACTCAGCAGCCATGCTGCATTTGATTTGCTATCTCCTTGTTAGTATTGTTAGGTGCCTTTGAGTTGGTTCCAACTCATAGCGACTTGAGGCACAATAAAACAAAACACTGCCCAGTCATGCACCATTTCCTTGTTGCTGCCACTATATCAATCCATCTTGTTAGGGATCTTCCTCTTTTTTGCTAACCCTCTACTTTACCAAGCATGAAATCCTTCTCCAGAGACTGATCCTTCCTGACAACATGTTCAAAGTAAGAGAGGTGAAATTTCACTATCCTCGCTTCTAAGGAACATATGGTTGCAATTGTTATAAGACAGATTTGTTTGTTCTTCGGGCAGTCAATGGCATTTTCAATATTGTTTGCGAACACGACAATTCAAGTGCTTCAATTCCTCTATCGTCACACTCTTGTTCTAATGACTACCTCTGGTCTATGTACAGGTTCCTCATGAGCACAGTTGTTTTAGAATTCCAATTATTCCCAGTGTTATCCATGGTTTGTTATGATCCACATAGTTGAATGTCTTTGAATAATCAATAAAGGACAAGTAAATATCTTTCTGGTATTTTATATTTTCGGGTAAGATTTGATGTCAGTAATGATATTCTTAATTCCATGACCTCTTTTGAGTATGGCTTGAATTTCTGGCAGCTACCTGTCAATGTTCTGCTACATTCGATTTTGAATTATCTTCAATATTTTACCTGCATGTGATAGTAATGGTAATGTTTGATGATTTTTGCATTCCATTGATTAATGGAATGGGCACAAATAGCATCTCTTGCAATTGGTTGGCAGGTAGTTGTCTTCCAAATTTCTTGGCAAAGATGGGTGGATGCCTCCAGTGCTGCATTAATCTGCTGAAATATTTCAATTTGTATTCCATCAATTCCTGAAGCCTTTTTTTCCCCACCAATGCCTTCAGGGCAGCTTGGACTTCTTCCTTTAATACCATCTGTTCATCATCATATGCTAGCTACCTCCTGAAATGGTTGAATATCTTTTGGTACAGTAACTGTGTATTCCTTCATCTTCTTTTGATGCTTCCTACATCATTTGATATTTTGCCCATAGAATCCTCCATTACTGCAACAAGGATTGAATATTTGCTTCAGTTCTTTCAGCTTGAGAAATGCTGAGCATGTTCTTCCTTTTTGGTTTTCTAACTCCAGGTGTTTGCATATTTCATTATCATACTTGACTTTGTCTTTTCAAACTGCTCTTTCAGTTTTCTGTTCAACTCTTTTACTTCATTGTTTCTTCTAGTTGCTTGAGTGTCTCTACATTCAAGAGCAAGTTTCAGAGTCTCTTCTGTCTCCTTAGTCACCTCTGTTCTGAGCGTTCCTGGATCTCTTTGTTCTCCATGACCTTGATAGTTTTCAAGAGTCCTTGTCAGGTATTTTATAGCATATCCCTCAATTTGGGTTTGTCTGATATTCTTTCATGATCAGATTGGGACGATGGACGTTGAGAGGAACATCTAAAGGATATGTGAGACAATTTTCCTTACATGTCAGAGCACATGATATCAACTTGACTTACAACTGGTGGGGTTACATTGATCACTGGTTGAGGTACTAGCTGCTAGTTGTTTCCACTGTCAAGTTACTGTTTTTCTCACTGAATGTTTAAAGCAGTATTTATGCATGCAGCCTCACAAACCTTTCAAAGGAATGCTCTGTAAGGACTTTGGGGCTCTTCTAGCCATCCTGTATGCTCACGCCCTGCCCATCCTCACATGTCTGTCTGATGCTCCTTGTGGCCCACTCTTCTTATAGGTGCCTCTCTGATGCCCCAGATGTGACCCTCAGGCAGACAGACTATTACCCAGCACACTGCCACCTGAGATGCTGTCACTGGTACTTGGCATGGAGTGGGAGTTCCTGGGTCAGCTCACATTTACGTGTTGTGGCAAAGTGCCTGGCTCTCAGTGGGGGCACAATAAATGTTTTTTAGTGCTTAACACAGTTGCAGGAAGCAATTGTCTAAAAAGAAAAAGCCCATGCTTTGATATCAGTAAAGTTCAACATAAGACTCAAAAGTATTTGTACTAAAAACAGAACAAGTTGAATCTCACAAATCCTTAGGCTTTCAAAAATAAGGTAGGGGTCCTTTCACTCTCCATTCTAATTTTGGAAATGCCTGTTTGTTGATATTATTCATTGCAGGTCCTGGGGACATCTAATATCCCAGAACTAACATTAAGTTAGTTGGGTCATAACAACAACAACAACAAAACTTGCTTCTGTGCATCTGAACACAGAATACAAGACCAAGAGCATAAGTTCTTAGAAAACTTACATTTCATTTTTCTGTTAGTGTAAGGACCTGTAAGGTCTACACAGAGTTTCTGAGTGCCTTTGGGAAACACTTTGAGATAAGCATTTTCCTTTCTTGCCTGGTGTAGAAAAGCAAACCTGGAAGCATGCTTCAGTTAAACCAAAGTTCTATGCCAACCTCACACTCACCTCATCCAGAATCAGAACGATCACGGATTTTGAACCAGCCCTGCTTCTGAACTCTGTTGAATGAATTGTCATTTGCTTAGAGACCTATAGTTTGTGCTAAAGGGCAATAAAGCATCTTTACAGAATCTTTGTCTAAACAAATTTCCAGCCTAATGACCAAATGGAATCCTACAGGCAAGGATATAGCAGGATAAACTGTCAGATTCCACAGAGTCTGGTAAACATTCAGAAGAGGGAGGTCTTTGTGAGGCCTGTAAATGCTTACTGGATTGAATCAAACTTAACTCCTGGCAGATGAAGGTCTTGTGGGGACAAAGATATTGCTATTTGTCAAGCACCAGCCATACATAGTAGTTAATGTGTTCCTTGTGTGAGATCAATACTTCCATTCCACTGAGAAAGAGACACAGTGATGGAACAAAACACATCCAAACCCAAAGCATGCCAAACCAAACACTGTGGGTTAGTTCTCAAAGATGGAACTACTAAATCAGCAGAACAATTTTTGGTGAGAAAATGTATACCTAAGTGTTTTAAGTGGAAAGTACTGGTTGGATTTTAAACCTCAAGTCTCTTTAAATTAATAACAGGAAGCATATAAAGGAATAGCATGTGAACGTGGCAGTTGAGTGCACCATCCCTGTCTACTTCTAGACTACACTAAGTGGCCACATGGCGCTCAGCTCAGACAGTCTGGAATCTGAGCATGCAGCTGTGGGCCACAGGGAGTTGGGAGGATGTGGGGCCTCATGCAGCCCTCTGAGCATGAAGAACTGAGTTTTAGCCTCTCCAGGCCTTTTCCTCCTGAGCATAGGGAATACATAAAACCAAGCCAACACAGTACATGCTCTTCCCAATGCCATTGTAAAAATTTTAACATGGCTGAGCAAATGGGCAGTTGGAAGGGGACTTGCCTGTGTCTCATTCTGTACACTGAGTTGCCACCCCCTGGAGTCCTTCAGTTTTTGTGTTTTAAGCTGAGTTACAGGAATGCTGGGGCAGTGAATCAAATGAATGTTTATGCAGCTGTTTGCCATATGTGTAGCGTTCACATTCAAAAACTCTCTTGGTATTTATGATAGAAAACCAGCAGCTGTGAGAACATTGGCAATTCAGTATCAACCCCTTTTATACCTGAGACCCACTTTGTTGTTGGAACGGCTGAATACTAGTCCAATAGGGAATGGAACTTTAAACAGAGCTTTGTGGAAAAGCAGTTTCATGTTAAACATCAGGAATACTAGCACAGGCAAAGGAAAAATGAGAGCAGCCATTCCCCTCATCTGTAGTCGCACTGAAACAACAGGAAACCTAAAATCTGGAGTTTAAATCTACCCTTGATGACCACAGACATGTTAATTCTTCTTGATGTTAATATTTTCCCAAAGAAATTATGTCTGGATGCCTCAATTACTTTAAAAGTGAGAGATAATGCATAGTATCAAATTCACCCTTGCCATAGGAAGAAAAACATTCAGACTTTAAGTGAAAATTTACAGAGGCATCCGAATGAAAAATCACCAGTTTATATAGGTGAAAATATGGCAATTTCAAAGAATGGGTTCCTAGCAGGGACAGATATAGGGCAAGGAATAAAGAGACTGTGGTAAAATTACTGATTGGTTAGATTTTTGTTTGTTTTTTAATGTATTAAAAAAATTTGTATTTAGAATTAGCCAGCTGGACTCCGTTTAGATGATCCCAATTTTGTTGGCAACATCCAAAGCATCATAGTCAGGAGCCAGTCGAACTGGGGCCTTCTTTTCTCCATCCGGCCTGATTAAGGCGTTGACCTTGACTACGTCAATGTCATAGAGCTTCTTCACAGCCTGTCTGATCTGGTCCTTGTTGGCCTTGACATCCACAATGAACACATTGTGTTATTAGCTTCAATCTTCTTCATAGCTGGTTCAGTAGTCAGAGGGAGCTTGATGATGGCATAGTGGTCAAGCTTGTTTCTCCTGTGGCGTTCTTCCGAGGATATCTGAGCTGCCTCCGGAGTCTTGGGCCGCTGGAAGGTGGGTGATGTGTGGATGGATCTCCTTTTTTGTGTGGCTGTGGACGCCTACTTGGCATTCAACGCCTTTGCTTTGGCTTCAGCTTTGGGAGGGGCAGTGGCTTTCTTCTTCGCTTTCCGTGCCATCTTCACAAAAAGGCTGATTGGTTAGTTTTGATTGAGGTCACAACATGGGAAGATAAAAAGGCATATATTTTCAGCAATAGGTTTTTGTTGTTGTTTTGTTAGAACAACTCAGCAAATTTAAATTCCTGTTTATTGTTGGACAACATTGTTACACACATACATCAAACAGGCCCCCAAAAATTAAACAGCAACTTCATAGACAAAAAAAAAGGAAAAGAAACTTTATTTTTGGCCTTTTTTAACCATCTCATACAAACTGACTACTTATAGTACAACTAAATACATACACAAAAAAAGTTACAGGAATGCTCGGAGTAAGATTGTAATTTTTTGTTGTTGTTTTTGATTTTTTTTACAAGGTTTTTTTTTTTTTCTCCTTTGAGATTATAATGAACACGGTCACACCACAAGTAAAGTTAGAATTAGGGCAGAGAACGCTCCAAAAGCTGGTTTGATCATCTGAGATCATTAAAAATGGCTGACCCCTAACAATATGTACAAAAATATAAAATGTAAATAAAAAATACAAACATATTTTCCTTTTTAAAGTCCTTTTAAGAAAAAAAGCAGGGGCACTTCCGGCGCTTCCCAGACCAGGCAGCACAGGTACGTGGGCTCGGGAAAAAGTAGGGAGCGGTATCACAAAGGGGAGGCCCTGCCTGGTAGACAGACAGCTTTTGGGCAAACATAAAACTTTAGGCTTCAACTTTATGAACTTGTTTTTATGAAGGATCAAACATTGAGGAGTTACGAGCATTTTGAGCTTCCAACTGCCCTGCTCCCGGCTCCCACCCCGGGGACGGCCCCGCCCACTGCAGAACTTAGCAGGGCTTGAGCAGACCCATTCAAAGGGCAGACGCTCTCAGAGAGCTAGCCGGGCCACAGGAACCAACATCGTCCATCCCAGGGGGGTCCTCATTGCCATGTTAGGCATTACCGGCAAATTGGGGGGCTCAAGGCACAGAGAGACAAAGAGAGGCATTTTAGATGTCATCAAAAACAGACCCCATCT